>NC_053023.1:590567569-590867569 GCF_003073215.2 Triticum urartu | reverse complement strand
TTGAGCTCAAGTGGGAGTTCGACAAAGACTCTCAACGTTACTATGTATCCTTTCCTGATGATCAGTAGTGATGCCCAGTTGGGGGTGATCGGGACCGTGTCGCTTGTTGGGTTATCTTTTATTTTGGCGCCGTAGTTGGGCCATGAGTGTTTGGATGATGTAATGTTATTTATGTACTTGATTGACGTGGCGAGTGTAAGCCAACTATGTTATCTCCCCTTTTATTATCTATATTACATGGGATGTTGTGAAGATTGCCTAACTTGCGACATATGCCTTCAATGCGATTATGCCTCTAAGTCGTGCCTCGACACGTGGGAGATATAGTCGCATCGAGGGTGTTACAGCAGCTGTCGGTGCGATCTCCTGAACATTGTCCGATGGCAGAGCTAAATCATGCTCATCAACAACGTGCGGCACACTCGGCAGGGGCTCGAATCCGTCGAAGATCAAGTCTCCGTGGACATCGGCCGTGTAGTTTAAGTTTCCAAATCTGACCTGATGGCCAGGGGCGTAATTTTCGATCTGCTCCAGATGGCCAAGCAAGTTGGCCCATAGTGCGAAGCCGCTGAATACAAAGATTTGTCCGGGGAGAAAAGTCTTACCCTGGACTGCATCGCTACCGATGATCAAAGGAGCCATCAAGCCTAACGGCGATGACACAGAGGAACTCTCAATGAAAGCACCAATGTCGGTGTCAAAACCGGAGGATCTCGGGTAGGGGGTCCCGAACTGTGCGTCTAAGGCGGATGGTAACAGGAAGCAGGGGACACGATGTTTTACCCAGGTTCAGGCCCTCTTGATGGAGGTAAAACCCTACGTCCTGCTTGACTTATTCTTGATGATATGAGTACTACAAGAGTTGATCTACCACGAGATCAGAGAGGCTAAACCCTACAAGCTAGCCTATGGTATGATTGTATGTTGTCCTACAGACTAAAACCCTCCGGTTTATATAGACAGCGGAGAGGGTTAGGGTTACACAAGGTCGATTACAAATGAGGAGATATCCATATCCGTACTGCCTAGCTTGCCTTCCACGCCAAGTAGAGTCCCATCCATACACGAGACGAAGTCTTCAATCTTGTATCTTCATAGTCCAACAGTCCGGCCAAAGGATATAGTCCGGCTGTTCGGAGACCCCTAATCCCGGACTCCCTCAGAGGAAAATAGTTCTGTCAGTGAACATATACTCAGAATGTCTGGGTACCACAACCACTTGACTCAACTAGGAGTTAATCTTCCTGATGATATTGTCATTGACAGAGTTCTTCAATCACTGCCACCAAGCTACAAGAGCTTCATGATGAACTATAATATGCAAGGGATGGATAAGTCAATTCCCGAGCTCCTCGCAATGCTAAAGGCTGTGGAGGTAGAAATCAAGAAGGAGCATCAAGTGTTGATGGTCAACAAGACCACCAGTTTCAAGAAAAAGGGTAGAGGGAAGAAGGGGAACTTCAAGAAGAACGGCAAGCAAGTTGCTGCTCAAGTGAAGAAGCCCAAGTCTGGACCTAAGCCTGAGACTGAGTGCTTCTACTGCAAAGGGACTGGTCACTGGAAGCGGAGCTGCCCCAAGTATTTGGCGGAGAAGAAGGATGGCAAAGTGAAAGGTATATTTGATATACATGTTATTGATGTGTACCTTACTAATGCTCGCAGTAGCGCCTGGGTATTTGATACTGGTTCTGTTTCTAATATTTGCAACTTGAAACAGGGGCTATGGATTAAGCGAAGATTGGCTAAGGATGAGGTGACGATGTACATGGGAAATGGTTCCAAAGATTGGCTAAGGACGAGGCTGTATATTGATGAGCTCGGCCTCTCAATGTGCTCTTCCTTGATCCACTACGTTCTGAGCATCAACACCTCCGCCCGCTAGGTTATGTCCACGAGGCGGGTTATGGTTCCGTCCATTGCTTGACACAGTCGGCTCATCAATATGTCTGCTGTAACTCCAGCTCGGGCGAGGGGTGGAGTGAATCCTGTCACGACTGTAAGAATAAGCCTGCTGCTGAGTTAGTGTTGTCTGAAGAAGCTCTCTAGCCCTCCGTGTTTCAACCACCGTCAGCGACTCACCGTCAACCGGGAGAGCCGCCAATCGTGATGCCGCATCGATCATGTTATCCAAAGGGTTAGAATAATGACCCAGTGGCGTCGGCACGTGCTGTGGCGGGTTATTGTTCTGACGAGGCGGGTCCGTCATGCGTGGCTGAACCGGCATACCCGTCCCAGGTGCTTCGACCCGGTTTACCACTGTCGGGTTACTGGTTCCGGCTCCTGGTGTGTTAAAGAGATTTCTTGCCTCATAAATCGACGATAGACGAGTCTGATGTCTCCTCCTCATGACTTCATTTGAAGCGTTCTCATCTAGCATGAGCCGGTAAGACTGTGACTGAATTCGTTGTGGCTGAGCATCCAAGCAGCCCACTCCTCGGCCATCCTAGCGTTTTCTGTGTTTAGCTCCTCCTTGGCCTGTGCTATCTCATCACGCAACTTCATGGCCGCCGCATTATGCTGATCTTGCTCCGCCGGGTTAACTACCGCTGTTAATAGTGCTGTCAGCTTATCCAGTAAATCAGTTAAGACCTGAGCCGGCGGGCGCTCAGGGCCTCCTGCCCCGGCATCCGCTGCCGCTGCTGACCCGGAAATCAGCTCCGCTACACTCAATGAGTGCTGTACGGGCTGTGTGCCGGCCATGAAGATTGCAACCCGGTTTGGCGGCTCGTAGGGGTCCGGAATACTGTCGCCATCGGAATAGCCCCCAAGCCGTCCGTCTTGCAGTTGATACAATGACTCGGTCTCACCGGTGGATGACTCGCCATCAGAGTAAACGATGGTCTCACCACCAGATGCCGATCTATCCTCAGATTTCGCTCCATGGATAAATCCCACGAAGGCACGGTTCATGGCAGGCCGAACCCGGGCAGGTCTCACACGCTGAGCTGTCTCGATGATGTCGGTGCAGATATCCGGCTCAGGGCCCGGTTCACCGATCTTGCTGATGAAGACGTGAATTCCGCCGAAGGGGACCCGGTACCCATACTCAATTGAGCCGGCATCGGGGCCCCAGCCTGCGTTGTCGATGTAGAGCTTGCTGCGGTGACTCTCGGTCATCCAGCCCACGGCGTATCCCTTCATCCCTTCGAAGTTGCCCTCTAAGAACTTGAAACCATCGTGCGATAGCGCCATGGTGGGTGCCAACTATCATGGAATTGTCACGACAGATGTCCTAGTGTGAGGACTTAGTCATGGAGCCATCGCGATGAGGTTAGCTTAAAGGGATTAATCAGGACAAGGGACATGAGGAGTTTATACTAGTTCGGCCCCTTACGGTGAAGGTAAAAGCCTAATCCAGTTAGAGGTGGTATTGCTAGGGTTTCGATGAGCAGGGAGCGAATACGATTAACTCGGCTCTTGATCTATTGTTTTCTTGCCTTAAGCCGCCGCTGGGTCGTCCCCTTATATACATGGGTTGACGCCCTGCGGCCTACAGAGTCTCGGCCGGCTTATACAACATATCCGGCTCGGTGACCTTTCTTACATGCCTTACAATACAAGTCTATATACATGGCGGTTTATATCCGTGGGCCTTAAGACGCCTTCAGGTTTGGGCCCTCTACTAAGCCTATCTATGAACCACCATTGTTAATATGCTCTTCGGCTTCATTTCTTGAACTGCCATAGGGATGACCCGACCCCTCCTGGGTGGGTCAAACCTGATAGTCATATCCCCAACACCGCCCGCCACCCCCTCCAGTCCCCATTCACACCTGCACAACCTCCTCCGCGTCTATGCATGTCACTGCCTATCGCGGCGGTAACCACTTAGCTCGACGCCTGCCTGCCGCCGCCAGGCTGCCGACAAAGCCCACCACATTTCACCACTTCCTCTTGCCGCCACCTATCGCCATCGACTTTCTCGATGCTGCTCGCGGTCGACTGATGTCTACTACACAACCTTCTTCTTGTAGACGTTGCTGGGCCTCCAAGTGCAGAGGTTTGTAGGACAGTAGCAAATTTTCCTCAAGTGGATGACCTAAGGTTTATCAATCGGTGGGAGGCGTAGGATGAAGATGGTCTCTCTAAAACAACCCTGCAACCAAATAACAAAGAGTCTCTTGTGTCCCCAACACACCCAATACAATGGTAAATTGTATAGGTGCACTAGTTCGGGGAAGAGATGGTGATACAAGTGCAATATGGATAGTAGATAATGGTTTTTTAATATGAAAATATAAAAATAGCAAGGTAACTAATGATAAAAGTGAGCGTAAACGGTATTGCAATGCTAGGAAACAAGGCCTAGGGTTCATACTTTCACTAGTGCAAGTCCTCTCAAGAATAATAACATAATTGGATCATATAACTATCCCTCAACATGCAACAAAGAGTCACTCCAAAGTCACTAATAGAGGAGAACAAACGAAGAGATTATGGTAGGGTACGAAACCACCTCAAAGTTATCCTTTCTGATCGATCTATTCAAGAGTCCGTAGTAAAATAACATGAAGCTATTCATTCCGTTCGATCTATCGTAGAGTTCGTACTAGAATAACACCTTAAGACAAATTTGTGGACCTGAGTAATTTTTCTATTAATCATATGCAAAAAGAATTAACTCAATAGAACTCTCCAATAAAAACTGGCAGCAATTCTCGTGAGCGCTAAAGTTTCTGTTTTTTTACAGCATGATCGCAAAGACTTTCCCCAAGTCTTCCCAAAGGTTATACTTGGTACAAACACTAATTAAACACAAAAAACACAACCATAACAGAGTATAGATAAATTATTTATTACTAAACAGGAACAAAATGCAAGGAACAAAAATAAAGTTGGGTTGCCTCCCAACAAGCGCTATCGTTTAACGCCCCTAGCTAGGCATGATGATTTCAATGATGCTCACATAAAAGATAAGAATTTTAACATAAAGAGGGCATCATGAAGAATATGACTAGCACATTTAAGCCTAACCCACTTCCTATGCATAGGGATTTTTTGAGCAAACAACTTATGGGAACAAGAATCAACTTGCATAGGAAGGTAAAACAAGCATAACTTCATAACTTTAGGCACATAGAGAGGAAACTTGATATTATTGCAATTCCTACAAGCATATATTCCTCCCTCATAATAATTTTCAGTAGCATCATGAATGAATTCAACAATATAACCAGCACCTAAAGCATTATTTTCATGATCTACAAGCATATAAATTTTATTACTCTCCACAGAAGCAAAATTCTTCTCATTCGGAATAGTGGGAGTATCATAAGAGACTCGTATACTATAAATTGTTTCCACATTAAAATAGTAATGTTCAGAAAAAGGGTAATCATAATCGTGACAAGTTTTAGAAATATAATCATCACTACTTTTTATAGCATAAGTGTCATCACAATAATCATCATAGCAACTTTGTTCTCATCATAATCAATTGAAACCTCTTCCAAGATAGTGGAATCATTACTAAATAAATTCATGACCTCTCCAAATCCACTTTAAACAATATAATCATGATAAGTAGGAGGCATGCTATCATCATTATAAATTTGCATATCAAAACTTGGGAGACTAAAAATATCATATTCATTAATCGTAGCATCCCCAAGCTTGGGACAAACATTAATTGCAGCAAATATATTCTCAAAAACATCATCTTCATCAAACATAGCATCCCCAAGCTTGGGCCTTTTCATATCATAAGCATAATCACTCTCATCATCAATAGTATGGATAGCACCGATAGTATATCAATTATCATCATCACAATGAGTAATAGGAGCAACATTATTTGGGAGAGATACCTTTCTACCTTTGCTTCTCCGTCTTTTCTTTTTCTTCTTCACATCATGTGTGGGTTTAATCTTCTTTTTGGAGCTCCTTATTAATGAGATTGGTTGAATAGAAGGCTCCTCCTCGTTACTTGATTCATCATAAGAAATAATAGGAGGATATTGGGAAGTCTCTTCCCTTTCATTAGCATTCTCTTCATCCTCTATTTCTTTTCTTTTCTTTATGTAATTGGCAATATAAGGGTTTTCAATGCAATTCACCGCACAATACATATAAATTTCCTCTAGATCAAAATCAAGAAATTTATCGAGATTAAATTTTGGAATACCCAAAGTTATACGTTTCATTTCTTCATAACCCAAAAGAAGACTAAGCTCTTGATGATGCTCAAGGGTAATCAAGTTATCACAATTTTTGGACACGACTTGATCATGAAACAAATAGCATTGGGGCTTTAAATGACCATGTTCATTGCAAAGTTCACAAGGATGGCGATAAATATTGAATCTTTCAGCACAAACATCTAGCCTTTCTTGCAACAATTTAGTTTCTAAATGCTTATGCCTCCTGCAATATCTATCTTCCCCATTTGGTGTGTACTTGCAAACCCAATGCACTCTACAAAAATTGACATGTTTATAGGAGACATTTTCATCATAACTAGTGCAATCATCACTAGTACTATGGATATTGAAGGAGTTCATACTAACAACATTGCAATCATGCTCATCATTCAAGATTTAGTGCCAAACATTTTAATGCATTCTTATTCTAACACTTTGGCACAATTTTCCTTTCCATCATACTCATGAAAGATATTAAAAAGATGAAGCGTATGAGGCAAACTTAATTCCATTTCTTGTAATTTTCTTTTATAAACTAAACTAGTGATAAAACAAGAAACTAAAAGACTCGATTGCAAGATCTAAAGATATACCTTCAAGAACTCACCAACCCGGCAATGGCGCCAGAAAAGAGCTTGATGTCTACTACACAACCTTCTTCTTGTAGACGTTGTTGGGCCTCCAAGTGCAGAGGTTTGTAGGACAGTAGCAAATTTCCCTCAAGTGGATGACCTAAGGTTTATCAATCCGTGGGAGGCATAGGATGAAGATGGTCTCTCTCAAGCAACCCTGCAACAAAATAAGAAAGAGTCTCTTGTGTCCCCAACACACCCAATACAATGGTAAATTGTATAGGTGCACTAGTTCGGCGAAGAGATGGTGATACAAGTGCAATATGGATAGTAGATAATGGTTTTTGTAATCTGAAAATATAAAAACAGCAAGGTAACTAATGATAAAGTGAGCGTAAACGGTATTGCAATGCTAGGAAACAAGGCCCAGGGTTCATACTTTCACTAGTGCAAGTCCTCTCAATAGTAATAACATAATTGGATCATATAACTATCCATCAACATGCAACAAAGAGTCACTCCAAAGTCACTAATAGCGGAGAACAAACAAAGAGATTATGGTAGGGTACGAAACCACGTCAAAGTTATCCTTTTTGATCGATCTATTCAATAGTCCGTAGTAAAATAACATGAAGCTATTCATTCCGTTCGATCTATCATAGAGTTCGTACTGGAATAACACCTTAAGACACAAATCAACCAAAACCCTAATGTCACCTAGATACTCCAATGTCACCTCAAGTATCCGTGGGTATGATTATACGATATGCATCACACAATCTCAGATTCATCTATTCAAACCAACACAAAGTACTTCAAAGAGTGCCCCAAAGTTTCTACCGGAGAGTCAAGACGAAACATGTGCCAACCCCTATGCATAGGTTCATGGGCGAAACCCGCAAGTTGATCACCAAAACATATATCAAGTGGATCAATAGAATACCCCATTGTCACCACGGGTATCCCACGCAAGACATACATCAAGTGTTCTCAAATCCTTAAAGACTCAATCAGATAAGATAACTTCAAAGGGAAAACTCAATCCATTACAAGAGAGTAGAGGGGAGAAACATCATAAGATCCAACTATAATAGCAAAGCTCGTTATACATCAAGATCGTGCCACCTCAAGAACACGAGAGAGAGAGATCAAACACATAGCTACTGGTACATACCCTCAGCCCCATGGGCGGACTACTCCCTTCTCGTCATGGAGGCGCCGGGATGATGAAGATGGCCACCGGAGAGGGATTCCCCCTCCGGCAGGGTGCCGGAACGGGTCTAGATTGGTTTTCGGTTGCTACGAAGGCTTCTGGCGCCGGAACTCCCGATCTATTGTGCTCCTCGAAGTTTTTAGGGTATATGGGTATATATAGGAGGAAGAAGTACGCCGGTGGATCTCCGGGCTGTCCATGAGGTAGGGAGGCGCACCCAGGGGGTGGGCGCGCCCCCACCCTCGTGAGCAGCCCGGGACTCTCCTGGTCCATCTCCGATACTCTGTGGGCTTCTTCTGGTCCAAAAATAAGTTCCGTGAAGTTTCAGGTCAATTGGACTCTGTTTGATTTTCCCTTTCTGTGATACTCTAAAACAAGGAAAAAACAGAAACTGGCACTGGGCTCTAGGTTAATAGGTTAGTCCCAAAGATCATATAAAATAGCATATGAATGCATATAAAACATCCAAGTTTGATAATATAATAGCATGGAACAATAAAAAATTATAGATACGTTGGAGACGTATCATCGACCCAGCTCCGCTCAGTTGGGGAATCTGCCGTACTGAGGGATCTTTCTCATGGACAACAAGGTAACTAATTTAATGAGATGTTATCTCATCTCTTATCCCAGTCCATTTGCCTCCTTTAATCACCCGACCGAAATCACAGTAAATTCATTTTTATTCGAGCTGATTTGAGGGTTTTCTTCTGTTGATAGAGTGTACAGTGCGCGAACACATCAGGACCTTGCGGCCTCTGCCAGACATTCCATCTCACCGTACCATATGACTTGAGGATGCGCGCGGTATGTTCAATCTCACCCTAAATCGGCTGGCGTGGCCTACTTTCCTGAACATATTCTAAATATTACTACATTTGGATAAATGGTGCCACATGCACCATATACGTCAAAAGGGATTTCCCGCATCTTCTTTCTATATTAGGCAAATTGATGATGTATTATTCTTTCGATAACTCTCATATTTCCATGACATCATGTTTACCCTATCTGTTTAATTATAGTTTTTTGTCCTTCAATTTCGACTGCTGTACAGTTCTTTCAATTTGGGCCCATATTTGCATGTTACCATATTTTCTTTAACAATCCTACCATTTTTGTGCATCGCATCCCTTGCTATGCAACAGAATCTGTAGTGCACAATCTTTCCCTTTACATAAGTCAAGACTGCAGGGATGTCATACTGCACACAAACCATGGATTTTGGCACTGGCTTTTGGAAAGAAATTTCTAAGTTTTATGAACTGAAAGCTGGCACTAGAATTGCACTACACATAAAAGGGCCTGGTCATGAGATATATGGTAACTTCCCCGACGATATCATCTGTACAGACTTTGTTCGAAGTAAGTTTTCTTTTCAACTATCTGCATGTTGACTTACCCAGCAATATCAAATGAATTGTGTAGTATTTAAGCAACCAATTGTTATTCCCTTTTCTTACTATATTCCTACCTAATAATTTTTAGTTACCAATAAACTTTTCTATTGCCCTATTTTAACTAAATATTCCCTACACTCCCATTTCTATCTTAAAGCGCAACTGACAAGGATACTCCAGAGGTGGAGAACGGGGCTGCCAACAAGCGGAGGCGGGGCGAGCTAGAACCGCAAGCGACTCCAGTAGGCCTAGACTTCATCAGCAACCTCCCCGATGATATGTTGACAGTCATCATCTCCCTCCTCCTAATCAAATATGGGGCGCGGACAACCATCCTTTCCCGGCGGTGGCGCCCCCTATGGAACTCCAACCCTCTTGACCTCATCGACACCCACGAGCTCTGCCATGGCCATCGCAAAATCTTGGATGCGTTCTCTAAGATCCTCGGCAGTCACCTTGGCCAAACCAGAGGCCTTAGAATGGCTAAGTTCCGTTCCAACGGCAAAGACCGAGCCAAGCTTGATGACTGGTTCTAATCCCCCGCCCTAGATCAGCTCGAGGAGGTCACTTTTGATGATGGGCATATGCGGTCGCTGCCAAAGTCCGCACTCCGCCTCGCACCCACGCTGTGCGTCGCCAAGTTCAGGAACTGCCATCCCCCCTTAATGACGCGCTTGCTCTTATTCTACCATGAATGAAGCACCTCAAGCTCATCGCCGTCTGCCTCTCAAATGGTGACATGGAGCGCTAGCTCCGTGGCTGTACTCCACTCGATTACCTTCATCTTCAGGCGATCAATGGGTTGAGTACCTTTCACATCACCTCCATGACTCTCCGGACTATTTATGTGTATTGCTGGTGCGGCAGGAAGACATCACAAGATGTGTACCATGGTATGGTCACTGAGGACACACCTGCACTTGAGAGATTACTTGTAGTTGATCAAGAAGGTCCAACAAGAATCAATGTCATTTCTGCACCGAAATTGACAGTGGTGGGCTACTCGTCTGATAAATACTCCGAACTTGTTATTGGATCCACACCCGTTCAGGTACAACAATCGCCCTCTACCTCTCCTTCTACAAATTAACATTATTTCTACTTTTGAAGATGTTTGTTCGTCTGTCATTCAGAAAATGATTTTGACAAGCTTGACCCTGAAACTGTGCACAGAGAAGGTCTTTGCACTAGAATCTATCGGCCCCAACCTGGAGCAAGTTGTCAGTTTCTTGAGATGCTTTCCATGCGTGGAGAAGATATATATTGAGGGGATGTTCCTTTCCTGTTAAATGTTAACCATAAGGGAGTTCAATTTGTGACACCTTTTTCCAAGTTTACAATGACAATGTACTACGATTTCTGAAGGATTCTTTTGGAGGATTTCAGTACATACATGTCCCCCCATATTGGTTGCTTGATCCATATGGTTACAATAAATAAGCATTTCTCCTTTGGATTCATTTGTACTAGTTTTCCTAGGGAACTTTTCATCCACTCCAACCTCTTGTGAAGAAGGCTACATTTTTCTAGAATGTAATCAAATGCCCATGTTAATCATGTCAGATCGAAGATGGCATGTTAGTGCATTTTACAAATCCTGCAAACCAAATAGGCCTGTAGTAATGTTCAAAACTGCATGTAGGCACTAACACGTTTTCTTCTTTTGCAGATAAGATTAGGCCCAGTGGTGGATAATGTGATACAATATAACAATCACGTCGAATGTCTAGATTTGGATCTCCCAGGCATTACTTTGAACTCCTACTGAGGGACCTTACACTACAAAAAAATACACATCCGTGACATTTTGGGCCGAACGAATTTTTTTCTGTCATGCTTATGACACTTCTATGACGATAATTGTGACAAAACCCGGTATCATCATAGATGTGCTGGGCTCCTACTTCTATGCCAAAAAATCATGAAAGAAAATGGGATTTTTGTCTTCGGCGGGCCAGAGACGCAGCTGCATGACATTCTTTGGGCCGTCCATGATGGAAAAAATGTGGTAGAAGCGAGGGCGAGGAAAATATTGGGGAGTTCCCGGTTACGGTGGGTGGTCGGGGCCGAGCGATGCACGGAGGTTTGCACGTTTCTCTCGTACACGTACGCGGGTGTGTGCGAGGCGTTGCGCTCTAACTGAACCCGAGCGAGGTGTTGGGCTCTAACTGAACCCGAGCGTTTGCACTAGCTACGTTTTTGAACCCCGATCTATCCCTTGATGTTAACTGAACCCGAGTGATTCCTTCGCTACTGCTGCTAACTGAAGCCGATCGACGCTGCCTCTTGATGAACAGTGAGCGTTGTTGGGGTGGGGTGGGGTGGATGAACAGGACCCCATGGTAGTAGAGGTCGTTGCTGCTGGATGAACAGGACCCCGGTCAAGCCGATTGGGCGTGGATGAACAGGACCCCGTGGAGGGCTGGATGAACAGGACCCCATGGAGAGCTGGTTGAACAGTAGCCGGTTGAGGGCTGAATGAACAGTAGCCCATGGAGGGGTGGTTGAACAGGACCCCGTGGAGAGTGTTGGTTGAACAGTAGCCGGTGGAGGAGCGGTGCAGGTTGGATGAACAGGAGCCCGTGGATGAACAGTCGCAGGTGGAGGCTGGAGGAGGTCGACAGTGGATGAACAATAGCCCATGGAGGCAGTCGACGGTGGAGATGAACAGTATCTCGTGGAGTCCCGTTTTGCAGTACGCCACACCCCTCCCGATGAACAGGACCCCCGTTTCGACCGTAGCGCTCCAACACAAGTCTGTTTCCCCCGTTTTGCGGTACGCCACACCCGTCCCGATCAACAGGACCCCGTTTCCACCGTAGGAGGTCCAAGAGAAGTCCATTTCCTCCGTTTTGCGGTACGCTAGACCCCTCCCGATGAACAGGATCCCGTTTTGACCATGGCCGGACGAACACAAGGTCGTTTCCTCCGTTCTGTGGTACGCCAGGCCTCGTTTCGATTGGTTGTTTCATCCAAGCTGGTTGGCTCCCGATGAACACGACGCATTCCGACCTAGTCAGTTGCCTCCCGATGAACAGGATGCTGTTTCTCCGTTCTAACCCAGCCGGTTCTCTGCCCAATGAACAGGACGCCGTTGCTGCCATCCGTTGCCTCTCCATGCACACAAGCCCTGGCCGTCCATATATATACGCGTGAGTACGTGCTCGAGACCGCGTCCGTATGTAGGTACGTGGCCGTATTTTTTGCCCTGTGGCTATACGTACGTGTACAGGACTTAGACAGGACCACGTGAACTGTTATGTCGGGTGCTCTACAACGACATGTGCTGCTACTTACTCGGCCATGGTTCATACTTGCAGAGAGATTGATCGACTAGTATGTACGTACACGTTCGTGACCAGACAGACAACGCTACGTACGCTTTGACCGGGTGGGTCCCAGCAGTCAGGGAGGATAAGGACGCACTTCCTTGCGTGCGAAGATATAGCTGCTCAGTCCCAGCTGTCAGGGGGAAGAATCGTTTTTATTTTGCGAATAATAAGGAGTCACTTCCTTGTGTTCGAAAATGTAGCTGGTGGGTCTAGCTATCAGCCTCACCGCCTAAAGTCCTCTTCCGATGACTGTCCTCTGTTGACCACGTTGACCACGCCGCGCCGAGAGCACCAAGGCGGTGGACGACAGCGAGGCCTAGGAAGGGAATGACACGGAGGCGGGGAAGACGCGGCAGTGGATGCCCACGCGGAGGGGAGTACGTGGGTTGACTGTTTCGGCTGTGGTGTGAGGCTGCCATCGTCGGAGAATAACAGGAGGTGTGGGTGAGTATAGAGGGATGACATGGCCAGCGGCGGCAGCACAGTCGGACACAGGAGGCAGGAGCAGGCGGCACAGCCGGCGCTGGTTTGGGTGGCTGGAGCAAGAAGACCAGAGGTTGAAGAAGCACGATGGCCGTTGGATGGACATCGTACGGTCACTACAGCTAGAATCGTTTATATTGACTAAGCTGACAAAGCCCATGGTACGCATCAACTTAGTAGGCCCACAGGTCAGCCTATGAAATGGTGCGCCCATATGTCAGGGGGAGGAAATTATTTTTTGGGCGGCTGAAGCAAGAATATCCGAGATTGAAGAAGAAGCACGACATCCGTTGGATGGACATCAAACGACCACTACTGCTAGAACTGTGTGTTGACTATAAGTTCACAAAGCCTTGCATACGAGTCAACTTAGTTTTTTAGGGGACACGTCAACTTTGTAGGCCCATATATGTGTGTGGCAGAGAATATATAGCCCATTAGCGATTTGTAAGAATGTACAACCCATTTTTGAATTCTAATGGAATTTACTACAACCCATTTACAGTTTGTTAAAAGTACAACCCATTTTCTAGCTAGGACAACGATTAATAATTTCAACCAACTGCTCAAAATAGAATTTAATGCAATTTCCCACATTTTGATCGGATCCGAAATATTTTTATCCCAAAATTTCTAGTCAGATTAAAAATAATTTCAAAATAAATTTGTATTATGTAAAAATCCAACGAAATATTGTGCGCGCAACAATTAATGAAATTAAAATTTTCAAAATCCAAAAGTAATACTTTTTAAAACTAATTACGTGTTTGGTGTATTTTTTTATAGTTACTGCCTAGTTTTTACAATTACATCCAATTTATTATTTCTTAAAGCCCAATTTTCTTGTTAATCCTAATGCATCCCTCCTAGGAAAGATTTGCAGCCCAGCGGGGCGGAGAATAACAAGTTGACCTTGCCTGGGTATTCCTCAAAAAAAAGTATAGCTGGGCTAGCCATTTTCTGCTTGAAAATATTTAATATCTGGGCTGGATATCTGTCCTGGGTTAGACGGGCCACAGCCCGCCCAGTTAATACCCTGCTCTCCTCTGAACAACAACAAAAACATCGCTCAAGAAAAACTCAAAAGCACAAATACTGCTCGAGGTGCTTGGTCCCAGCTGTCGGCCGCTCCTTGTGCAATTCTCTTGTTTATTGACTACATAGGTTGACAATGGTGTGAGACCGTGATGTCAAGAAACCAGGAGGAAGCAAAAAATTATAGTTGTATATAATAAGGAGGCACTTGCGTACTTGCGGCTATGGCCCTGGTGGGTCCCCACTGTCATCCTCTCCAAGTAAAGTCATCTCCTCATTCCTCATGTACGTTGACCATGTTGACAACGCAAGACGACGGCACCACGGCGAGCACAACAACTCGAAGGACGGTGAAGAGAGCCTCGCGGGCCCTACGGATGGTCTGATACAGCGCTCACTACTCATTCAGGAAGCCAAGAACATAGGGCCAAATGTCCGCGACGGTATTGTCGTTCGCTTGTTCGCCGATGCTCGTTGAGGAGACGGAGGTTGCAGCACAGGTCCTCCTGCACTGGTAGCTCTTCCGCCATTAGGGCATTGAAGTGCCGCCGCACCTGCTCTATGGTGAACACGGCATGAACCGTCTTGGACAGTGGCGCCGGATCCTGGTTTGAAGCTATGTCCATCGTCTGATTGTCGTCGCTCAGCTCGGAGAGCTCGCTGGCGAGCCAGCATGTCCGGCTGCTGGACCAACCCACTACCAAGCACGAGTCTGACCGCCTTGGCCCACCCAAACCGCCTCCCTCGCCCACGAGCGCTTTCCACCCGAAACGGTTAGCGCCGCCCGCGCTGCTTCCCAGTGCAGGCGATTGCTCCGTGTTCAAACGACACAAGTGCTGTCCGTCGTCCGTTTGCCGCCCACATTAATGATATGCGGTTGCTGAGGCGGCTACTCCAGCGCCACCCGCCCATCCCTCCGCCACCCACCATTGCTATATAAACTGCTGCGCCGGCCATAGCCATAGTCATCCTCCTTCATTCCCTTTCTCCTATCCACACCACTACTGCCCACCATGGCTTCCTCATGCTCCAGCGCTCTTCGGGACAGGCGGACGACGGACCACAAGGAGATGGCAGCCATTGCTGCCGACTGGCTGGCCGGTAGGCAGCTGAAGGACGATGACATCCCAATGGAGAACATGGTAGTCGATGATGTGGCGCCAACCCCCTCCTCCGCGCCATCCTCGCCGGTGCATGGCACGATGACCATCAGCGAGGCCCGTGCCCAATACATGGACACGGTGAGGCAGAAGCGTCAGGAGCAGTTCCGCGAGGCGCAGGCCGATGCCGCCTACAACCACCATCTCCTCCAGGAGCACATGCAGGCGGAGGAGCAGATCGTCGCGGAGTGGGCGGAGCAGGAGGCGCTGCTCGACTCGTACCACTCCGCCCGTGAGAGCCGCCTCGAGTGCTGGCAGTACCACATGCGGGTGGCGGAGGCTAAGGCCGCCTAAAAAGAGGGTGATGAAGCGGGCGAGGCGCTGTTTGGCGGGACCGAGGATGAGGCAGAGGACAATGCCAGCTCCGATGAGTCACCACTCCGCTGGCGTCGACAAGGCCCTGCTCCGCCGAGGCCAAGGTTGTCAGAATCGCGATTCTGTTATACGATTCTACGACTTTACGATCCAAACTAACCCCTATGATTCTACGATTTTAGTTCATAGAATCTACATTTCTACGATCCTGATAGTGAAGATTCTACGATTTGCGATCTTACCATCGGAGCTCCGATCCGATTCAAAATCGCGATTCTGACAACCTTGCCCGAGGCCCCGCGGCGCCAACAACGAGGCAGAGGACACCGCCGGCTCTGCCGATGCCCCGCCCCACCGGCACCGAGGCGAAGGATCATGCCGGCTTCCGTGAGGCCCTGCAACGCTGAGGCCAAGCCGCGCCAACAACGAGGCAGAGGACATCGCCGGCTCCGCCGAGGCCCCACCCTGCCGGCACCGAGGCGGAGGACCTCGCCGGCTTTAGCGAGGCCGTACTCCGCCGATGCCCCGCCCCGCCAACAACGAGGCTAAGGACATTGTCGGTGTCAAAATTGGTCGATCTTGGGTAGGGGGTCTCGAACTATGCGTTTGAGGATCAAAGGTAACAAGGGACACAGGGAACACAATGTTTACCCAGGTTCGGCCCTCTTAATGGAGGTAAAACCCTATGTCCTGCTTGATTGTATTTGATGAGTATAGGGGTTACAAGAGTCGATCTACCTCAAGACCATAACGGCGAAAACCCTAGATGTCTAGCCTATGTGAATTCTGATAGCCTCTACAGACTGAACCCTCCGGTTTATATACACACCGGAGGGGCCTAGGGTTGTACAGAGTCGGTTTACAGAATAACGAAATTACATATCCGGACGCCAATCTTGCCATCCACGCATGGAGAGTCCTATCTGTACACGGGGGAAGGTCTTCCACCTTGTATCTTCACGGCCCATCAGTCCGGCCCATATCACACAACCCGGACACCCGAGGACCCCCTAATCCAGGACTCCCTTAGTTGCCCCTGAACCAGTCTTCAATAACGATGTGTTCGGCATGTAGATTGTCTTCGGCATTGCAAGGCGGGTTCCTCCTCCTGAATACTTCAAAGCGATCTTCTGAACAAAAGAACTGTATCCGGCTCTACATGAAAATCGCAACCCTCAACCACGAAGGCAAAATATTTAACCAAAATAATGTTTGTCAACTGACAAATTTTCGGTGAAACGCCACATCTGGCCTCTTTAACATTTAGCACCATTTTTCGCCTCCTGCTTCGCGTCTCGAGGTGCAACCTCTATTTTCACGTCTTGTCAAAATAGAGATCATGTCCGCTTATCACGGGATCTTCATCAATACGGTTTGGGTAATCTAATTGTGCCATTCGCACGACCCCTTGGGAACAGGCGAGTTTTAAGGCTTGAGGGGGGATGTTTGATATTCACTGCGTATATAAGAGGATAAAGATTCCTCTTTCTTCCCACGCCTTCTTCCTTCTCCTGCTTTCCTGTCTTCGAGCTCTAGCGCCCAAACTTCAATCTTCCCAGCCGCCGCCAACCTCTCCAGCTGTTGGGTTTTGGGTTTCGGCAGACCCTTGAGGTTCGAACACTGGGGTGCGCGCAGAGATTTCGCCTCCTACCTTCCTGCACCCCTCCGCGTGCTAGGATCTAAACTAAGGAAAGAACAACACAAGAGACACAGGGTTTATACTGGTTCGGGCCACCGTTGTGGTGTAATACCCTACTCCAGTGTGTGGTGTGTGGATTGCCTCTTGGGCTGGTGATGATGAACAATACAAGGAAGAATAGCCTCGCGAGGGTCTGTTCTTGGCTGAGGCGATGAACTGCTGGGAGGGGTTCAACCACCTTTCTCTCTCTCTCTCTCTAACCTCCCCTCTTTGCTGTGTGGGTGGCTGATCCTATTTATAGAGGCCCTGGTCCTCTTCCCAAATATTGAGCGGGAAGGGAGCCAACAATGGCGGGCTAATTTAAAGGGGGCAGCAAGTATCAGCTATCCTGACAAAAGCGGTCTTCGCCTGCACAAAGCTCTGGTGATGACACCGTCTTGGGCTCCACGGTGACCTCCGTCTCGTAGTCCTCCTGGTCTTGGTCTCGTTGCACCGAAATGGCAACCTTTGCCTGATGCCTCGGTACTCCGCGGCTGCGCTTGCCCCCTTTGTACCAAAGAGGAAAGGAGGACGCTGCGCGGGCTGGCACCCGCCTGGCGCCCTGAGTCGTCATGGCTTGCGTCACGGGCTCCTCGTGAGGTACCCCGCCTTGATCTCTCCGCCTCCTCATGAGCCAGCCTGACAAGGCCATGCCTGAGGAAGCTTCGCGTCGTCCGCCTCGCGAGGCTTGGCCCCTCGCGAGGGTCTTGGGTTTGTGTTGGTGAAGATGGGCTGTGCTGGGCCCCCCTTTGAGCCACGCCGCAGGCCGCAGGCAGGCAAGTCTGGGGACCCCCGTTCCCAGAACGCCGACAGTAGCCCCCGGGCCCAAGGCGCGCCCGGACTTGGCCGTGCAGGGAGGCGGAAGGGCAAGAGCGAAGCACCGCGGGCCCTAACAGCCTGCGGCCTTGGGCGCCGCGTGGCGATTGATTGGACGTGGGCGGCACTGTTCCCCCACGCCCTCCTTATCTTGTGCCGTGCTAGGCGGACCCGTAGTCGTACACAGCCGTTCCCCTTTTATCGCTCGAGCGCCCTCTGTCCTTCCTCTGCTTGAACTCCGGTTTCTGTTTTCAACTCAATCTCGAGCCTGCCTCTCCCCTTCCCATTGCCATGGCTCCGACGAAGAAGGGGAGAGGGAAGAAACCCGTGTCTCCGCCTTGCCCGCCGCTGTCGGCGGCCCCCGCCGAGGGCTTGGGCAAGGTTAGCTTGGCTCTGGCCACCATCTTCAATGAATGCGGGAGGACGACGGCCTGGCCCGCGTCCCACTTCTCCATCGACAGGACGGCCACCGAGGTCCCGTATCTTGCCGACGCCCTGTGGGCGGGTCTGGTTCCCCCCTTTTCTGATTTCTTCAACGCTGTGCTTTCCCACTATCAGATCCACATGATGCATCTGGGTCCTGAATCCATCATCCTCCTTTCGGTCTTCGCCTTTGTTTGCAAAGCTATGGTGGGCATCCCTCCTTCGGTTGCCTTGCTGCGCCACTTCTTCTCGTTGCATCTTGTCGACCCTTCCCATTGCTGGGCTTGTGTGAGCTTCGCTGCCGCGCCTGAGACGGCGGCCTCTGGGATTGACTTCAAGCTTCCCCTGCCCGCGGTCGGGTTCCACGAGCGGTGGCTATATGTGGATGCAGGGGTGCCCAGCCCCCTGCTATTGGAGCCGACCTCGCCTGCCGTCCCCAATTCGGGCTGGGGCCAGGAGACGCTTGAGATCCCCCGGCTTGTCTTTGTCTGGCGCCGCTTCGCGCTCTTGAGATCGCTTGGCGTGACAGCGCCCAAGGTGGTGAAGGAGTTCCTGCTATGCCGCGTTGCTCCTCTTCAACGCCACTCTTGCCGGATGTGGGCCTTCCATGGGCGCGAGGATCGTATGAGGCTCCAGGAAGAGGACCTGACTCCTGAGGTGCGGAGGACGGCGCTCTTGACCCTGGCTGGGGACCCCAACCCCGGCAGCGTCCGGCAGGGAGGGGCCTTGCTGTACCTCTGCCAGAGCAGGGGCGACTTTGTGAAGCAGATGCCTGTCTTTGATGAGTGGGGCCGCGCTGAAAGTGCAACTATCCCTAGGTGGTTTTGGTAATTCATAACAACATATAGCTCATTGAGCTAATGCTATTCCAAGATGATTATTTCAGGAAAGCTCAATGATTGGCATGGCATGGATATGAAAGTGGAACCCTCAAAATGCTAAGGAAAATGGATTGGCTCAAGCTCAAAAGCTCAAGACTCTTCATTTCATATTTTAGTGATCCAAGATCACATTGAGTCCATAGGAAAAGCCAATACTATTAAGGAGGGATGAGGTGTTGCTTAATGAGCCTCTTGCTTCATGTGCTTAGTGATATGCTCCAAAACCCTCAACTACTTTCCCATATCCACATATGACCTAAACTCTAAGCCAAACTCGGTCCTACCGATTTTTCCTATCCGGCGCCATCGAGTTTCACTTGTCATTAGCCACTGCCAAACCCTAGCAATTCGGTTCTACCGATAAGGATCTCGGTCCCACCGAGATGGGGTTGCAAACTCTCTGTTTCCCTTTCGTAACTTTTCGGTCCCACCTAAAGAGCGAATCGGTCCCACCGAGATTGCAATGTAAACTCAGTGTTTCCCCTTTGTAACTTTTCGGTCTCACCGAGTTCCACTCGGTCTCACCGAAAGAGCAAATCGGTCCCACCGAGTTTGCCTGACCAACTCTCTGGTTAGCTAATTACCAAAATCGGTCTCACCGAGTTTGTGTAATCGGTCTCACCGAGATTACGTTATGCCCAAACCCTAACCGAATCGGTCCTACCGAGTTGCATGTCGGTCCCACCGAAATTCCTAACGGTCACTAGGTTTACTATTTCAGTCAGACCGAGTTTATTAATTCGGTCCCATCGAGATTGGAAAACTGTGTAACGGTTGGATTTTGTGTGGAGGCTATATATACCCCTCCACCTCTTTCTCATTGAGTGAGAGAGCCATCAGAACACACACATCATTCCAACTCATATGTTCTGAGAGAGAACCACCTACTCATGTGTTGAGACCAAGACATTCCATTCCTACCATATGAATCTTGATCTCTAGCCTTCCCAAGTTGCTTTCCACTCAAATCTTCTTTCCACCAAATCGAAATCCAAATCCTATGAGAGAGAGTTGAGTGTTGGGGAGACTATCATTTGAAGCACAAGAGCAAGGAGTTCATTACCTACACACCATTTGTTACTTCTTGGAGAGTGGTGTCTCCTAGATTGGCTAGGTGTCACTTGGGAGCCTCCGACAAGATTGTGGAGTTGAACCAAGGAGTTTGTAAGGGCAAGGAGATCGCCTACTTCGTGAAGATCTACCGCTAGTGAGGCAAGTCCTTCGTGGGCGATGGCCATGGTGGGATAGACAAGGTTGCTTCTTCATGGACCCTTTGTGGGTGGTTGCTTCTTCGTGGACCCTTCGTGGGTGGAGCCCTTCGTGGACTCGCGCAACCGTTACCCTTGGGTGGAGCCCTGTGTGGACTCGCGCAACCATTACCCTTCGTGGGTTGAAGTCTCCATCAACGTGGATGTAGGATAGCACCACCTATCCGAACCACGGGAAAAACATCCGTGTCTCCAATAGCGTTTGAATTCTCCAAACCCTTCCCTTTATATTCTTGCAAGTTGCATGCTTTACTTTCCGCTGCCAATATACTCTTTGCATGCTTGCTTGAATTGTGTGATGATTGCTTGACTTGTCCTAAAATAGCTAAAATCTGCCAAGAACTAAAATTGGGAAAAGGTTAAGTTTTTATTTGGTCAAGTAGTCTAACCCCCCCTTCTAGACTTAGTAGTCTAACTCCTAAGTCTCAGCCGAGCTTGCAGAGACGGCTGAGGAGCCGTCCCCCTTGGCTTCGCCCCCTCCACCGTCCTCGAGCGCTCCGAGCAGCGGAGCCCTTGGGGTGAGGGCGATCGAAGAGGCGAACCATTCCGAGGCGCACCATGGCCCCGCGCACCTCGCGATCCTCCTTCGCGGGCCTTCTCATGGCATAGCTAGCCTGCCATGGGCCTCTCGCCTAGTCGTGAACTGCGATTGGCTGAGGCGCTTCTTGCGCTCTTCTCCTGAGGACGGGCTGGCCCCAGGCCGGGCTTCTGACGCGGCGTGCCCGGCCGTCGCGAGGGTGCCAGCCCCCAGCCCAGAGGGGGAGTGCTGACTCACGGCCCCCAGCGCTTGCTCGGGGTGGATGATGGTGTGGAAGATGTGCTCGAGCGCGCCCGGGAGCGTCGCGCTTTCCGCCAAGGATTCCTTCGAAGGGCGACTGATGCAGTGAGCCTGCTTGGTGAGGAGCTTGCTGATGAAGACGCGTGCCTTCAGGCCGAGGGCCTGCGCCTGGCTGCAGAGAGGCGCGAGCTGGAGGGCGCCATTGCCCTTGTGCGCCGTGAGCGTGATCTTGATGAAGCAGAGGCCAAGGCGGCATTGGTGGCCTCTCGGGAGGCCCGGTCTCGGGCCGCTGAGGAGGCTCAGGAAGCTGACCGGCGGCGAATGTCTGCGGAGGAGCGGGCTCGGGAGCTTCTGGCCTGGTGCCACTCGCTGGAGGAGCAGGTGGAGCTGCACGAGGCAGCCCTCGCGTCGATGAAGGTGGCCTCTGGCGACTCAACAGAGCTCCAGAAGCGTGAGGAGGCGCTGACACTGGAAGCCGCCGAACGTACCCGCGAGTACGAGCGTCTAGAGACGAGGGAGCGCTTGGTGATGCAGGCGGAGGATGATGTTGCTGCACAGGAAGCCTGCGTCCTGGAGGAGGTTGGACGTCGAGTGGCGATGGCGCATTTGAACCTCGAGCACGAGTTGGAAGAGAAGCTAGGGTTGATCCGGGCCGAAGCTGAAGGCAGGACTGCCACTTTGAGGGTCAAGCTGGAGGAGGCGGTGCGACGGGCCGATGCTTCCCGGGCCGCCCTTGAGGTGGCGCGAGGTGAGTTAACCGCCTCCCAGGCTGAGGTGCTCCTTCTTCGCCAGCGGGTGGAGGAGGCTGAGGCCGTCGCGCGCCAGAATGCGGACGAGATACGTCAGCGGCGGATCTTGGAGCATGAGCACGGCCCCATGCTCACCACTCTCCGGGAGAGAGCCACCGCGGCCTTGGGCAACATCTACGAGGAGGCCGTTGGTGAGCCGCACGCAATCAACTATGCGGGCAATCTCTAGTTCTTCACTGATGTGATGACGCAGCTGGAGGCGCGGTCGACCAGGGCTGACAGGTTGGTGGAGGAGAGGAGCCGCGCCCTGCTCAGGCGCGCCTTTTCCCGCGTCTTCAGTCACCTCCGGAACATGGATCCCCATTTTGATTTTGATGCCGCCATCGCCCCAGTCCCCCAGGCTGTCCGAGGCGACCTGGCGCACTGGGTGGAGGACAATGTGGACGCTCTTACCAGGGCCTTTGCCTCAGACAACGATGATGCGAACGTGGCGGCCGACGAGGGTGGTGCGATGGGCGGCCCTGACGCCGCAGGCGGCGACGCGGACAGCGATGGCGAGTTCAGCGGCGCCAGCAACAGCCCAGGTGGTGCTCCTGAGGATGCATTGGGGGATTCGTCCGACTAACTGTACATCGTTCCTGCTTCCTTACCCTGCATGAATAGAACTCAGGTTTTGGCCTGATGACTGTGAGAGCATTTTGGAGGGGGGCCCCTCATGTAAAACTTGTGTTTATCGTATCAGTAGAAGCCACATCGCCCATGCGCCCACGCCAAGTGGCTAGCTTAAGCGACGCGCTGGTCGGCTAGTATACCTTTGTTCCACGCTGGCCCTGAGGCAGCCCGCGGGGGTTCTCGCGTCCTGAGTGTCCCCTGATTGAATCCGTAGGATCTGCAGTAAAACACCCTCCTGAGAGGACGCGGCGGCGGCAATCTGGGCTGCGCGCAAGCTAGGCCTGACCCGGCTCGCAAGGGGCTCGCGAGGGGAGGCAGCTGAGGCAAAGTGGTAACCAAAACGCGAGAAATTGCTCGAACGAGACTAAGCACCCCTCCCCGAACACACGCAAATCTCAAATTCGAATCCAACTTGAATCCAGCGGGGGGAAAGCCACAACCAAGGGGAAGAGCAACGAAAGCAATCAAAAGACCGCGTCCGGCACCTAGTCTAGTCTTGGACGTCTTCTCACCAGCGCGGAGCTAAGTGCTGCCACTGGGCGTGGGAGGGAGCCCCAGGGCCTGAGGCCGGCACCCCTGAGACTCCGGGGCGTGTACAGCCCCACTCATTATTACGTGAGAGTGTCACAGGGCAGCGAGCTTCACAGGCACTGGGCCTTCTTCATAGGTACTGGCCTTGCTTCATATCGCCAGATGAGGGCCCCGCCTTGCGCCACACTCTAGTGCCATCAACGACGACCGGAAACCAGGACGCCGCCGATGGGGTAGAGCGGTCGCCAGCGGTTCCCCCGACGACCACGGGTCCTCCGCCAAGGGCAGGCCCTAGGGCACCTCCCCAGCGGAGGGCCTACCTCCTGAGAACACCTTGCTCCGAACGCCGCGGTGGTGATGTCGAATCCCTGCCCTCTCCTACAGCCCCCTGCGTCCTCCTCCCGAGGGGTAGGAGGCTGTGGGAGCGGGGCAGCTGCCTGCTGCGGCAACCTGCACCTCCTGCGATCCATGGTTAGCGTATGCCTGCTGAAGAATTAGCGGTACCCGATAGTCGCAGCTTCCAGCATGCCCAGCGGGACCGTCCCGAGACTCCTGGAAGGGCTCAGCTTCTGGTACCTCGTCCCCCCGGCTCGGGCTGAGGAGCGAGCCTGGCTTGCCCTCATTTGAGTGTCCTTGATCCATCATGAGGGGCACATATTCCTCTGGCGCCGCCACCCCGAAGGCCACGCCGTAGTGCTCTGCGCGCCACGCGGTCTTTCCTGACGCGCCTGCTATGGGGTGGCAGCGCGGCTGTCCACTGGGGCCGCGGGTCGCGTCGAGCCCTTCTTCTTCGCGGACCAGGGGCGGGGGCTGCGCCACCGCCGGTCCGGTGCTGACAGCCTCGTTGGTGTTGGAGTAGCCTTGGAGCCCGCGGGCGCACGAGGGGCCCCCGTGCGGGCCGCCCTGGGTTGGAGATGGGAGCTGGGTGCAGAAGGGGTGAGCCCTCGAGGCGGCGAAGCCCAGGAGCTCTGCCACCCGCTCCAGCAGCACGTCGCGGCCGCCCTCCAGCAGTCTGCACTGCAGCAGCTCTCGGGCCACCGTGAGCGTGACCCTCGAGTTCGCTTGCTCCCGGCGGGTGTACGGTGTCGTGGTCGCGGCGTGATTGGAGGCCCTTGCTGCCGACCGCGCCTGCCGTGGTTTGAGAGCTGTCGAAGCCTGTACGCATTGCCCGCGGCCCGCAGGGCCCTGCGAACCGCGAGCTGCCTGGGGCACGGGGTCGCCTGAGGCAAGCGGCTCTGCGCGGGCGGGCCATGCCGCCCATGGGTCTAGGTTGCCCTCCTGGTCGCCGAGCATGGTGATGACGGCGCGACGGGGCACGGAGTGGTGGAAGACGAACTCCGGCGCACCCCTACCTGGCGCGCCAAATGTCGGGTTTTGGGTTCCGGCAGACCCTTGAGGTTCGAACACTGGGGTGCGCGCGGAGATTTCGCCTCCTACCTTCCTGCACCCCTCCGTCGTGCTAGGATCTAAACTAAGGAAAGAACAACACAAGAGACACAGGGTTTATACTGGTTCGGGCCACCGTTGTGGTGTAATACCCTACTCCAGTGTGTGGTGTGTGGATTGCCTCTTGGGCTGGTGATGATGAACAATACAAGGAAGAACAGCCTTGCGAGGGTCTGTTCTTGGCTGAGGCGATGAACTGCTGGGAGGGGTTCAACCACCTTTCTCTCTCTCTCTCCGACCTTCCCTCTTTGCTGTGTGGGTGGCTGGTCCTATTTATAGAGGCACTGGTCCTCCTCCCAAATATTGAGCGGGAAGGGAGCCAACAATGGCGGGCTAATTTAAAGGGGGACAACAAGTATCAACTATCCTGACAAAAGCGGTCTTCGCCTGCACAAAGCTCTGGTGATGACGCCGTCTTGGGCTCCACGGTGACCTCCATCTCGTAGTCCTCCTGGTCTTGGTCTCGTTGCACCGAAATGGCAACCTTTGCCTGATGCCTCGGTACTCCGCGGCTGCGCTTGCCCCCTTTGCACCAAAGAGGAAAGGAGGACGCTGCGCGGGCTGGCACCCGCCTGGCGCCCTGAGTTGTCATGGCTTGCGTCACGGGCTCCTCGTGAGGTACCCCGCCTTGATCTCTCCGCCTCCTCGTGAGCCAGCCTGACGAGGCCGTGCCTGAGGAAGCTTCGCGTCGTCTGCCTCGCGAGGCTTGGCCCCTCGCGAGGGTCTTGGGTTTGTGTTGGTGAAGATGGGCCGTGCTGGGCCCCCTTTGAGCCACGCCGCAGGCCGCAGGCAGGCAAGTCTGGGGACCCCCGTTCCTAGAACACCGACACCAGCCATGTCTGGATCTGGTTCAAAGGGCAAGTGGGAGGCCTTCTCCGTCACGGAGAAGGACGTCAAGGAGCTCCGGGAGGTGGGGTATCTGTCTGTAGACATCGTGCACAGGCTCCCTGCCAAGACGCAAGTTATCGCCACCCGGAGCCCGACGAAAAGGTTGTATTCATCCCTCACTTCCTCCACGGGCTAGGGTTTCCCCTCCACCCCTTCCTCCGCGGCCTCATGTTCTACTACGGGCTAGATTTCCATGATCTAGCCCCAAACTCTTGCCCGCACATCTCAGTGTTTAGCGTCGTGTGTGAGGTGCTACTCCACATCCCCCACACTTCGGCTTATGGCTCAAGGTCTTCAACGTGAAGCCGAAGGTGGTCAACGGGCAGCACGCGGACTGCGGCGGTGCCATGGTGAGCAAGCTCCCCAACACCACTTGGCCTAAAGGGGCCTTTGTGGAGACCGTCAAGGTATTGCAACAGGAGTGGTTCTACATTACCGAACCCCGCGGCACCAGGTGGGCGGCCACTCCTGAGTTCAGATCCGGACCCCTATGTGGCTCGCATCATGGACCAACAAGGGTCTAGATTGGGGATCCCCGGCAGAAGTACTGATGCTGCAAAAGCGCATCACCAACATGATAGGCAAGAACATCAGCTTGCCAAAC
Source organism: Triticum urartu (assembly GCF_003073215.2). Lineage (NCBI taxonomy): Eukaryota > Viridiplantae > Streptophyta > Magnoliopsida > Poales > Poaceae > Triticum > Triticum urartu. Next base: position 590,841,185 of record NC_053023.1, on the reverse strand, counting down.
ATGATTCAGGTGACGTTGTTCCACCAGATCCTTCCCTGCCAACTCCGGCCCTTCCACATGTTGAGTTCAATCCGGAAGATCCACGGGACCTGAAGCGCTTCTTCGGCACAACTGACGAAGATATCTGGAAGCTGCTCTTCAAGACCCAGAAAGCATGGTCAAAGACGACCGAAGACATCGGCCCCGATAGCGAGAATCCGTCCACACCGGTAAGTGTGCTATTCCTGAACATACATTCAATCCATAAGTTATTGGGCATAATGAGTTTTCCGTCCCTTGCTCAGGGCTGGATAGCGAAGGTGGAGCGGATCAAGTGTTCGGTTCCGCTGCGTGAAGATCTGACCACTCCCCAGCTAACGAGGATGCTGGTCCCGGTGCCCTATCAGGCGCCGGAGAAGAAGGCCAAGAAGAAGGGCAAGGAGGCCAAGGGCGGCCCCCGCTGTAAGGGTACTTCAGACGCAGTGTCCAGAGAAACTGAAATCCCCTCCTCCCATGAGGAAGATGAAGACAAGGAGGAAGAGGAGGCGGAAAGACACTCCCTGCTCAAGGGGAGGAAGAAGAAGAGGGCAGCCTCCATAGACCCGGAGGAGGGGGTGTCCAAGAGGGTGAAGGTGACCCTCTTGGATGGTTCGGATTCAGAGGCTGAACCCATCCCCAAGAGGCTTCCCAGGGCAAAGCCCCTGGCTGAATCGTAAGTACCAGAGGATTCATTACAAGTATTCGGTCCTCTATGCTTTTAATGCAACATATTACGTTGTGCGTATTTCAGCCCTGCTCGTGACCACCCCAACCCTTCACTATCTGACGGGAGCTCTCTGCCGCCTGAGATGTCAGAGAGCGAGACGCCTCCGCGAGCCTCTCCGCCCATCACTGTGGATGACGCCGAGGTGTTGTCCCGAAGGACCTCTCCAGGCCACGAAGGAGTAGGGGAGGCGGCCGAAATGGTGCACAAGGGTAATACCTCGGCTGCCGAAGACATGGGGGGTGCGATCCCCATGGCGACCGACGGCGGGGCCCTTGACCAGTCCGGCCCCCAGCCAGACACCATTCTGGAGACCCATACGGTTCTGGAATCGAGTGAGCAGCCCCCTTTGAAGGAGGAGGGAGCATCAGCTCCGACGGCGACCTCCAACAATCCGGAGGCGCCGAATGCTCTGGTGGAAGCACTATGACGTGCTTTCATCATGGAGGAGCACCGCACCCTGATGGGTGTGGTGATTGAGAAGGTTCAGTCCGCCAAGAGTGGGCTGAACGAAGCCTTCACCAGCCTGCTAACAGGCTTCGTGGTATGCGACGTAATGCTCTAGAAGCTTTTCATAAGAAGTAAATATACCTATATATTGATAGTAGCCCCTGAAACAATGTTTGGTTTTGAAAAAGGCCGAACAAGGGATCACATAATATTCGGAAGAGGTGATGTACTTTTCTATTTACAACATGCTTCCCAATTGGCGGCAACCACCCAGGCCACTGAAGTTTCTGAACTCAATCAAAAACTGAAGCTGGCTGATGATGAGATCGACCGCATTAACAAGCGGTTTGATGAGGTGCAAGGTATGTGTGTACATTGAAAATAGTTTGATCATACATCCGAAGTGATATGCAAATTCAAAGTGTAACTCATGTACTGCTGTAATTGTGAATGCAGGTAGCGGTCGAGGTCGAGACCCTCAAGAGTGCCCTTGCCCAAACCAAGGAGGAGGCGAAGGCGAGCAAAGTGGCCGCTGATAAAGCGGCTGGAGAATTAAAGTCTGAACAGGTCACCCGCCGCCAGCACGAAGAGAGGATGGCTAAAGTGGAGCAAGAGCTAAAGGACGCCATCAGCAAATGCGAGGATTTGGAGGAGAAGACTACGGCCCAAGCGGCCGATCTTGCCAAAGCCCTCCACGAGGCCAAGGATTCGCGAACAGACTCCCAGAATGCTCGTGAAGATATCCGGCAGGCCGGACATATATCGGCTAGTAAGCCCTATCTTTTGCAGAGTATATTTGGGGGTCAAAGATATGCCTTGCTCACCCAACTATGGAGTTCTCCAGATGCCTTTGCGGATCTTCCGAAGAGTGCTGCCGACGCCGCGCAGTTCTTCCGAGCCCAGGAGGGGAACATGACAGAGAAGCTATTCTGGTCACAGTTCCTAGTGTTAGAGCGTCCGGCACTGTCGAACAACCAGATGATGCCACTATCGGAGCTGCATAGGATGTCTGGTTTGGCCAGGACATCATAGTCCGGCATTGGCTAGCCGAACCCATTCCTAGCAGCTACTTCGGCCTGGTGAAGCGACTCACTGATGCACTGCCCCGAGTTGAAGCTGTGAAGCGCTCGGCGTGCATAGAAGGTGCGCGGATGGCCTTGGCCCGTGTCAAGATGCATTGGGCGAAGATGAAGGTCACCGTCGTGGCAACTGAAGGACCACCCGAAGGCAAGGATCATCGCAAGCTGGAGCGGTACTTCGACGACGTCTTGGCGGGTGCCCAAATAGTAGAGGGCCAGTGCTCAAAGGGTATCATGTTTGAGTGAATGTACTATGTTTATCCGAACCTTGCTTTATGAACCAAGGCCTGTAAATATATTTATGCTTTTGTCTAAAGTTATTTTCCTCCTGTGCGGCCGTTTCAATTCTGAAAGTTTGCCAGTCGTCGGCTTCAACCCCCACGTAGATGCTACAAGGGTGTTCTGTATAGCGCGCGATCACTCTTGACCCAACGTCTTGGTCCGTAAAGGAGGTGTCTGCACCGTGAACCAGGCAATCAGACTATGCGGCTCTATTACTTTCACTTAGCCATATGAGTTTGACGATGGGGCAAAGGACTAGCCCTGGTGCATATGCGGCCCTCTGAACTAGGATGACTTTATCACATGACTGGACGCAGGCCAGTCCCTCGTATAATACAGAGTAAATCACAAAAGATTTGTAGCAAGTCTCCGAATCACCGACCAGCTCTCGCCATATCATGACAGTCAATTTTCGGCTTTCTATACTAACGTGTTTGACCGGATGAACCAGAAACAGAATCGCAGTAGTTCTCCCTTTACTACCTTAGCCGAACAAGCGGAACGTAAGGTGGTAATCACAGGAGCCGGGCAACCCAACTGATGCGGAGCATCCCAAGATCATCCACATGGACCTACCTATGTCTCCCACAACACCACTTGGACCAATTACAAGGGCACGAGCAAAGGCTATCGAAGTTAAGGTGAACTCGCTCCTCTCCGAACTACCACTTTCTATACATGAGACACGGCTACTACCTCAAGCAGAAACACTATGCGTGATCAGGTACTAGGAGGAGAGCCATGGAGCAGCTACACCCACCGGACAAGGCGACAAGGACTCCAAGCGTCAAGGTCATGAAGAAGGAAGACCAACGAAACTACAGCCACCGGACGATCAGTCGGGACCGGACGTCCGGAGCCTGAAGCCCCAACCGAGCCCCAGCGAGCAGACGTCCGGCCCAGACCGGATGATAGGTGTCACCGCACCTGAGCCAAATCAGCGAAAGACCGACGTCACTGGACTATCGGCGTTCTGGGAACGGGGGTCCCCAGACTTGCCTGCCTGCGGCCCGCAACATGGCTCCTCCAGCGGCCCCGTATGGCCCATCTTCACTAGGAAACACCCAAGAACCTCGCGAGGGGCCAAGCCTCGCGAGGCGGACGATGCAACACCTCCTTAGGGGCGGCCCCACCAGGCTGGCTCGCGAGGGGTGGAGACATCAAGGCAAGGCGAACCTCGCGAGGTTCCAATGACGTAAGCCATGACGATCAAGACCAGGCGGGCGCCAGCGAGCACAGTGTCCTCGTTTCCTCTTTGGTGCTAAGGAGGCAAGCGCAGGCGAGGAGTTCCAAGGCATCAAGCAAAGGTTTCCATATCGGTGCAACAAGACCGAGACCAGCGGGACGGAGGTCATCGTGGAGCCTGTTGGTGTCAAAACCGGCGGATCTTGGGTAGGGGGTCCTGAACTGTGCGTCTAAGGCGGATGGTAACAGGAGGCGGGGGACACAATGTTTACCCAGGTTCGGGCCCTCTCGATGGAGGTAATACCCTACGTCCTGCTTGATTGATCTTGATGATATGAGTATTACAAGAGTTGATCTACCATGAGATCGTATAGGCTAAACCCTAGAAGCTAGCCTATGGTATGATTGTTGTTGTCTTACGAACTAAACCCTCCGGTTTATATAGACACTGGAGGGGGCTAGGGTTACACAGAGGCGGTTACAAGGGAGGAGATCTACATATCCGTATTGCCAAGCTTGCCTTCCACGCCAAGAAGAGTCCCATTACGACACAGGACGAAGTCTTCAATCTTGTATCTTCATAGTCCAACAGTCCGACCAAAGGATATAGTCCGGCTGTCCGGAGACCCCCTAGTCCAGGACTCCCTCAGTAGCCCCTGAACCAGGCTTCAATGACGATGAGTCCGGCACGCAGATTTGTCTTCGGCATTGCAAGGCGGGTTCCTCCTCCGAATACTCCGTAAAAGATTTTGAACACAAGGATAGTGTCCGGCTCTGCAAAACAAGTTCCACATACTACCGTAGAGAGAATAATATTTCCACAAATCTAATATGCTGACACGTTTAGCAACATGACATCATGCCATGGCCCGGTCATTATCCGAACCGTTTTTCTCAACCAGCGTTGCACATATTGTGAGGCGATTTTCTTGACACGTCTTGTCGAAGCAGAGATCGTGTCCCCCTTATTAGGGGATTCTCATCAATACGGACATGGGTAATCCAGTCGTTCCCGTTGGTATGACTCCTCGATTTTAGGCAAGTCCCAAACGGCCACGAGGAGGACGCTTGATATTCACCCTCTTTATAAAGAGGCCAAGGCCTGTCCTTTTTTCCTTCTTGTACTCAATCGAATCCTTCCCCCACCTCTAGTTCCAACACCCAAGGCTCAGGTCAGGCGCTTCGGACCTTCAACCATGTCCGGATCCAACCTTCAAGGTCAGTGGATGCCTTCCTCTGTCACAAAGGAAGACATCAATAAGCTAAGAGAGGCCAGGTATTTGACCGGCGAAATCTGGCACAGGCTGCCTGCTCGAGGGCAGGTCATTCCCACTCGCGAACCCGGCGAGAGCGTTGTATTCATCTCTCACTTCCTTCGAGGGCTAGGCCTCGCTCTGGATCCCTTTGTTAGGGGGCTCATGTTTTATTATGGGCCGGATTTCCATGACCTGGCCCCGGATTTCCTCCTTCACATCTCGTCGTTCATCGTCGTATGTGAGGCCTTCCTCCGCATTACCCCACACTTCGGCCTGTGGCTCAAGACTTTCAATGTGAAGCCGAAGAAGATCGAGGGGCGACACACAGAGTGCGGAGGTGCCATAATAAGCAAAAGCGCTAATGCTCCATGGCCAGAGGGTTCCTTCCTGGAGGTGTCCAGTTTATGGCAACGGGAGTGGTTTTATATCATAGCTCCCCGGAGTACCAAGAGGGTAGCCACCCCTGCCTTTCGCTCGGGCCCCCACCACAACTGACGTCATGGATCAACAAGGGGCTGGACTGGGGGCCAGTAAATGATGTGCCAATATTGCAGAGTCACATCCGAGATCTCCTCGAGAGAGATGTTAGCCTGGTCACGGTAATGCAAGTCATGCTAGTTCATCGAGTCCCGCCTTGCAAACGTTGACCCCTCCGTATGTGGGAGTTCAACCCGGAATCACCGCAAACTATTCAACACTTCCTCGGCATGACGCTCGAAGAGATGTACAAATTGTTATTCGGACCACAAATAAAGTGTCCGGACACCACCGAGGATGCGGGTCTGAGCTGTAATCTCGTGACCGAACATGCTGTCTTTTTACTTATCATAACATCATTCTGAAAAGTCGCTCTTTGACTAGGACTGGGTAACAAAGGCGAAGATGATCAAGTGTTCGGCCCCCCTTCCCGAAGGCTCAGCAAACCCAGTACTAGCCAGAATGCTCGAGTCGGCGCCTTATCAGGCGCCCTCAGGGGAAGATAAAGGGGGGAATAAAGAGGCTGAAAGCAAGGCTCACTCGTTATTCATCCAAACGGGGGAATTAGCGCCTCCGCGAAGGAGGATAACCAGGGAGAAGAATCTGAAATTCCCTCTCCCCAAGGAAGGAAGAGGACCATCTCTGAAGACCCGGAAACAAAGGTTTCCAAACGGGGGAAGAAATCTTTGCCAGAGGGTCCTGCCTCGGAGGGTACTATTGCCGCACAGCGCCCGCAAGGGGATCAACCCTCTACTGAGCTGTAAGTACACAAAAAGTACTTAATAGTAAAAATATCCTACATTACTTCTGAAGATAATAACCGAAGCATATATCTTGTAGTTCGGATCGTAGCCCTTCTCGATAGAGTTCGTCTTTGGGGGATCTTCTTCCAGAGATGATGGAGAGCGAAACACCTCCCCCTGCCACCCCGCCTTATGAGACGGGCGACCCTGAAGTGTCGTCGCGGAGGGTTTCTCCTAACCCGCCAAGACCAGAGGGTAATCCTCTAGCCACCCAAAGTCCTCAGTATTCGGCTCCTAAAGAGAGCAACAGAAAGAGTCCGAAACCGTCCGGTGTGCGATCGGGCGCACTGAAGGATCTTTTGGAGCAAGCGGCCATCTCAGAAGAGCATCGTACGCTAATGGGTACAGTGATTGAGAGGATTTCATCCGCTGAAAGCGGGTTGCATGAAGCTTTTATGAGTCTGTTGAAAGGCTTTAAGGTACGTGAAATAGTGTGTGTTTTTGACAGTACCGCACACGTTAGGTGTGCCCTATGCAGATAGTAGTGCCTGAGACTCTGATTGTCGTCGAGAACGGCGGAAAATAGAGGATCATAGTCCCAGGTAATAATCAGGCCGCCTTCATGTGCAGGTGGCTGAAGGTCCGGTGGCTAGCCGGACTGATGAGTTTGCCAAGCTGAAGCGGCAATTTGATGCGGCAGATGCCGACATCGTGCTTGTCAACAAGCGGCTCGACGAGGCACAGGGTATGTGATTTCTCCGGTGATCAACACATAGTAAGAGGAGCATGATGCCAGTATCTATAATATGTTGTGACTACAGATGGAGCTGCCGCCGTGGAGACCCTTCGGGCGGAACTTGCACGAGCCAAGGAACAAGCTAGGAATAGTGATGCGGCCGCTCTAAAGGCGGTCGAAGAGCTGAGGGCCGAACAGGCTGTGCATTGCCAAAAGCAAGGAAAAAATGGCCAAGATAGCCATTGAGTTGAAAGATGCCGCCGACCGTTACTAGCTTCTTGAAAAAGAAAGCCGAGCGAAGGCGACGAACCTGGAGAAGGCCATGGTAGCAGCCAAGGAAGCCCGCTCCAAAATCAGAGCGATGAAGGAGGAGCTGCGTCAAGCTGGAGATATCACGGTTGGGAAGCCCTTTTTGTTGCGGACGAAGTTCGGAGATCCGAAGTATGCCCCTCTTGATCAACGATGGAGTTCTGCAGACGCATACGTGGATTTGGCAGCAAGTGCTGCTGACACGGCCGAGTACTTCAAGGATCAAAATGATCGTGAAGTGGAAAAGCTGTTCTGGTCACAGTTCAATGTTCTAGTGCGTCCGCTGCTGTTGAATGAGTGAATGGCCGAGTGGGCCGAGCTCCATAGGTTGTCCGGACTTTCCATGAGGTCTGTTGTGGATCATCTGTGGCCAGAAGGGCCAAGGCTGAATAGTTAGTTTTGTTTAATGCAACAATTCCTTGGTGTTGTGCCGCACATCGACGCTATGAAGAGGTCGGCGTGCATAGAGGGTGCGCGGATGGCACTTGCCCATGTCAAGACATACTGGACAGAGATGGAGGCCACCACTATTGCAACCCAGAGTTCGGCCGTGGGCCGAGTATCTGCCGAGCACTACTTTGAAGAAATCCTTGAAGGCGCTCGTTCAACTGAGGCTCAGTGCTCAAAGAATATTATGTTCTAGTGACATGTATTCCCATTGTAAAAACAATGTTTTATTGAATTGTAGAGGCTGTGTTTATACTTTTGCCTGAAAGTATTATGATGCCTCATGTGCGTCCGTTTATGTATATATGTATATAACCTGAAACTTTGTAGTCGTCGGCTTCAGCCCCCACGCATACAATGCGGGGGTGTTTGCAAAAAAGACGTATTCACACTTGATCCAATGTCTTGGTCCATTAAGGAGGTGGTAGCGCAACGAACGAGGCAATTGGACTATATTGCTTTATCACTTTCACTTAGCCATAGGAGTTTGACGGTGGGACTACTATATAGCCCATGGTACTTCCACGCTTGTCCGAATATGGTGCGCGTACGTACATGACTGGGAATCGGCCCTTCGTTAATGCGGAGGAATCCCGAAGATTCCGCTAAGTCATCGAGTGGTTGACCAGTCTCGCGCTTTATCATGACAATCAGTTTTCGGCTTTCTCTACTGAGGTGCTCATCCGGATGAAGCAGGGCACAATCACAGTAGTTCTCCCGGTGCCTCCTTAGCCGATAGAGCGGAACATAAGGTAGCAAAACACAAGAGCCGGGCAAACCCAACATTTGACCAAAGACATGATTCGGAGATGATGTATATAAGGCCAAACTCGCGACGCCGAACACTCCCTAAGGTATTCGGTCTTTATAACATATGCCGGGCTGAACAATGCCCTTAATAATAAACCCCGAGTTTCCAGGTACGTGCAATATTCTGACGTGCAAAATGCCAATAACGTCAGCATCCTTCTCGGTTGTATTGAGTATCCGGAGGATGTGAACAACAAGAGACAGTAAAAAAGGTTTACCCAGGGTCTTAATCTAAAAAGAAACCTTTGAGTGGGTCCCTAGTGCACGTCTGCGCCTGTGTCTCCGTTGTGCCGTGTCCTAGACGGGTGTAGCACGATTGTCATCTGTAAAAGAGAAGAACTTAGGTGAAACTTGACGTGCCAAAAATTTGGTTAAACCATTAAAATTCAAGATAAGTCAAGTTGAGCCGAACTAGCCCTGATTACACGCGGGAAGCCCCTGGCATCGTCTATGAGGGTTTAACCATCAAACCAATCTCAGGTATATCTACTGATGCACCGGACTCGTATAACCGTGTCCGCGGTCTTGACGACCTGTCATTTATTCTCGTTGGTGAGGCTGTCTAGTGCTCGGTTGTTAAATCCTTCGCACGTTCTTTGACGCATAGAGAACACTCAATATTTCCACTAACTGTGATGGTGCCACGTGGACCAGGCATCTTAAGCTTAAGAGAAGCGTAATGTGGTACCGCACTAAAATGAGCGAAGGTTGTTCTTCCGAGTAGTGCTTGATAGCCGCTTCGGAATGGAGCAATGTCGAAGTCTAACTTCTCACTTCGGTAGTTATCGGGTGAACCGAATACAATCTCTAGTATGAGAGAGCCCGTGGAGCGGGCCTCCGGGCCTGGTATTACTCCCTTGAAGGTAGTATTACTGTGGCTGATTTTTGTCGGGTCTATCCCCATTTTTCAGACTGTGTCCGGATATATCAGATTTAGACCACTGCCACCGTCCATAAGTACTCGTGTGAGATGGTATCCATTTATTATTAGGTCTAACACCAAGGCAGCCAATCCTTCATGCCGGATGCTTGTCGGGTGATCCCTGCGATCAAAAGTGATCGGGCAGGCCAACCAGGGGTTGAACTTAGGGGTGATGGGCTCTACGGCGCGTATGTCTCAGAGTGCATGTTTGCTTCTCCTCTTCGTCGCGTGGATCATGTTTACTGTTTTAACCTCTGGTGGGAATTTTTTCTATTCTCTAGTGCTTTGCTGGCGAGGTTCATCCTCGTCTTCGCTTGGTGTCTCCCTCCCCCCCCGTGTTCAGTGTTTAGGTTACCGGCCTGCTTGAAGACCTAGCATTCTCTGTGGGTGTGATTTGCAGGTTTATTGGGGGTGCCATGAATCTGACATAGTTTGTCTAGAATCTTGTTTAGGCTAGACGGTCCATCTCTGCTGCATTTGAAAGGCTTTTTCCGCTGACCTGGTCGGGAGCCCCTGAATCCGGCGTTTACCGCCGTATTATCTAGGCTGTCTTTTTTATTTCGACGATTGCTTTTACTGCGTCATGGTTTTCCATTGCCATCCCTGAATTCGGATGTGCTTGGGTTGCTGGTGCTACTGCGGGCTAACCAGCTATCTTCGCCCGCGCAAAAGTGGGTCATGAGGCTTGTCAGGGCTGCCATTGTTCTCGGTTTTTCTTGGCCGAGGTGTCTGGCGAGCCATTCGTCTTGGACGCTGTGCTTGAAAGCTGCTAAGGCTTCGGCGCCCGGACAGTCGATGATTTGGTTCTTTTTAGTGAGAAACCTGTTCCAAAGCTTTCGGGCTGACTCTCCGGGCTGTTGAATTATATGACTTAAATCGTCTGCATCCGGAGGTCGGACATAGGTCCCTTGAAAATTAGCCCAAAAAGCATCCTCGAGCTCCTCCCAACTTCCAATTGAGTTTTTGGGGAGGCTTTTCAGCCAGTGCTGAGCTGGTCCTTCAAGCTTGAGGGGCAAGTACTTGATGGCGTGGAGATCGTCTCCGCGAGCCATATGGATATGGAGGATAAAGTCCTCAATCTAGACCCTAGGGTCTGTGGTCCCGTCATACGCCTGTATGTTCACTGGTTTGAATCCTTCTGGGAATTCGTGGTCAGCACCTCATCGGTGAAACATAGGGGGTGTGCGGCACCCTTGTATTTGGATGTATCATGGCGTTCAGATGGTTGCAGTATTCGGTTTTGGTTTTGTGCCGGAGCGCGCTTCCTAGATCCATAGATGGATCTAGTCATACCGGATTTTTGGCGCAAGTCCTCACGTAGATCGTGTGTGGACTTATGTGCGGCCTTGTTAGCCGCTCTATCGCGGTCACAAGGTGGTTGATCCGGCCGATTGGCCGTTTTATTTTTCGGCTGTGTGGGCTCTAACACTACAAGAAATATGTCAACTTGTGACCAGCACTATTGGTCACTGAATGGTCACTGTTTTCAATTTGTGACCTTTTTGTGACCAAAAACATAAGGTCAAAAGCTGGCGGTCGTAAACTGACTATAGCGACCTTTCTTCTGGAATGGTCATAGACGTTTATGACCAAAATACGTCTACTGTGGTGTTTTGGTCACTAGCAACCTCCCTAGGCCACGTAGGCATCCAGCATGGCAATCTGATGTGGCACAAGATTCAGCCAGGTCCAATTCAATTTTCTACATGGGCCTAGCCCAACAATTCGGCCTTTTTACTGTATATTTTCTCTATTAATTTTCTCTAGCTACATGGGCCTGGCCCAATAATTTGGCATTTTTTATATTTTGGGCCATGGCCTTTTTAGTTTTTCAGTATATATTTTTTAATCTGGTCCCACAAGTCAGATGGGTCCCACTTGTCATAATCTCCTATATTGGTCCCACATGTCAAAAATGTGAGCATTGTTTAGATTATTTTCACAAATGGGCCCACTAATCAGGTTTCCATTTCACACGTCTTCATATCACACAAATAATCAATATTTTAAATAGAACAGAAAAAATGTAGAATTTCTTAGGCCTGGAGCTCCTGTACATAGTCTATTACAACCCAGATATGCCTACTATTACAGTACTATAATATTTACAGTTTATTACAGTCAAACAGAACAAATCTTTGCTGCTAGGGCTACACGCCGCTTCGAACTTGAAATTTCCTAGGCCTGGAGCTCCTGTAAAAGGGTGAACACAAAGGCATTAGAGTACCATCTTCATTCCTGGAGTAGATATTCAAACCTCCAGGTTTAGTGTATAGACAATCTAGAAAATAGATATTTAACAAGTTTATATGCTAGTACAAAATCACCATCATTAACAAGTTTATATGCGAATGAAGACAATCATCAGTACTGGATTAAACACAATGCTATCTTCATATTAGCAAACAGAATATCTCATTTTCATATTCTCAATAAGCAAGTAGAGTCTGCTTCAACCCATGTTCTAAAAAAGATGTTTATCCTAGCTTAATACAAAATGAGCAGTTGCTATTCTAGCAAAAATCTGAGAACATAGTCCTCTCGGTTTGAACGAGCCAGAGAACTAAACCCAAACCAGATCAGGACACAGAATTCACAAGGAAACTCATTGCAGCAAAAATTCGAGCGAACAACACAAGACAGAGGTGGACAGGTGGCGGAACGGGACCAAGTCGCTTACCATGGAGACCTGCCTACGTCAGGGTGCTTCTCCTTGTACTCCTTCCTGAAGTTGTTCCTGCAAAGACGAAACACGCACCAAATCCTTGGTCAGGACGCGACTCCACACCACAGAAGCAACATCAATAGAACCAGGAACCAAGACTGGGACTCACATGAAGATGAAGAAGGCAATCGGGGGAGCTTGGGCTTGTTGGGGTCCTTCTCGGCCTTGCTCTTCTTCACCGCGAGCCTGCGCCAGCACAACATAAACAACAGCAGCAAACCAAACCGAGTCAGAACCCGACAAGAAACAACAGCAGCCACCACGGGAAACAAAAACGAGATGGGAAGACGAGGGAGGGAGGGGTCGGGGCACTGACCTGGAGTCGCCGGCGCGGGAGCCCACCTTTGTTACTATGTTAAAGAAAGTTGATTTGCCAACATTGGGTAACCCGACCTGCATGAAACGTTAATATAAACTTCATATCTCCTCTTATTCCTCAATAGTAAACGTCAATAGCAAACTACTATGTTAAAGAAAATAAGATGATGGTTCTGGAAATAGTAAACTTGCAAGAAAATAAGACCACAAACACACTATTGCATTCACAGTTATTAGTAAAGCAGCGATCAAAACTAGTGATAATGCACAAGCAACTTTTGCATATGTCTATACGATCAAATATTACAGAAGTATAATTGTTATTCTCATCTCACTACACAAGTGGCTCTATGAACATGCCAGACACAATACTGAACATGCGAGGAAAAACTATAAAGAAGATATTTTACAGATTTACTGTGACATATTTACCCTACATGTGAAATATTTTTCAATAAATGAACTCGTCTAAGAGGACATGACACAATATCTACTCGTCAAAGAGGACATGGCACAATATCTACCAGCTACAAATCCCAGGCAATATCTACTAGCACAGTTAACCAGAACAATTACAAACAGCAGAGGAAATCATGAATGTGTAAATGCATGAATGGTTCTTTAGATCAACTTCAAAGCTAGCAGCAAGCATGTTTAGAAAACTTAACACATTAGTAATATTGCCAGCATCACAGGAACTAGAATTCATACAAGGAATTCCTAAACAAGCAGCAACCACTGAAATTGCAACCGTAAAACTCTGAACAGAAATGTGTCACTATGCTATACATCATGTAGGTGGAGGTGCTCTGCAGGTGATCTGCTGCAACAAATGCGAACTGGTGCTCTGCTGCCACCTAGGAACTGGAGCACAGGTGCTGCTGTAGGTGGAGGCGAGCTGCTGCTCTGCAGCCGCCCAGGAGGTGGTGTTCTGCTCCTCGCCCGTGCACAGGTGCTGCTACATCTCCTTGCCCAGTACTCACTCTGCATCAATTTGATGATTATAAACAATCTGATCATATACTAAGACTTGCTCATCTGATAAAAAGAATTTGATGATCATAAACAATCTGAGAACAATAGATGTTGAGCAAGCAATTAGCATGATTCAATTTTGATGATCCAATATTGAGCAAGCAATCTGAATAAACAATCTAAATAAGCAACTAGCATGATCCAATGTTGAGAAAGCAATCTGAATAAACAATCTGAGTAAATTTGCAAAGTTCTTCAATATTTTAGTTAATTAATAGTACTCACTGGAGTAATGTTAATTTCCTACTGTACTCCTTTTGTGTGACTATCTCTGTTGACAAGAACAGCAAGCAAATGATTGAACCTACTATTATTTTACTGACAAGAACAACAAGCAAATGATTGAACAACAAGTTTCAGTTAATTTACTTGGAGTAGTAAAAACTTAGTGTCTAGAGCAAAGCATTTGCACCATTTGTCAGACCTGTAGCTACTGTTATTTTAGTGTATGCTTTTCTCTGTACTTTCATTAGAGCATTCAGAAACAATTTCTCAGATAGTACTAAAGATACGCATACTGGAATCCAAAAGGGGGCGCTAGAAGTGGTGGTGGTGGGGGGGAGATACCTGGAGAGGCGACTCCGGTGGCAGGTGGTGCGGGGCGAGGTGAGCTGGGGACGGACGGAGCAGGTGTGGAGGGATGCACTGGAGGCGGAGGACGACGAGGCCGTCGGCGAGACCCGCTGCGCGACGACAACGCGTATGGGGACGGCGGAGGCGGTTGGGCTTGTCGGCGACTTGGATCTGGGCGGCGGCAAGGTGGAGGTCGCGGACAAGACGGGTAGCGGCGGCAGCGGCTGGCAAAGAAGGTAGCAGCGCCACCCACCTCCCTCGACGCCTGCGCTTGGCCCGCCCGCGCCATTCCCGACCTCCAAAAAATCAACAGGGGGCGAAACCCTAGCCACAGGTGAGGTTGCGGGCTTGCACTAGAGGGTGCGAGAGACGAATCTGACGGGAGGGGAAGAAAGAGCTGCATGAGGGGAGCCCGGGGGTGTGCTGCGCCGGTGAGAGCCGCCTCAACTCGCCGGAATCGGGTGGAGCAGAGGAGTCGCGGGAGGGAGAGAGAGAGGGCTCGCGGGGGAGAAGGGCTCGCGGTGAGGGAAGGGGATGGGAGAGAGGAGGAGAGCGTGGGGGAGGGCGTGGGGGAGGCCATGGCCGTCGGAGAGCTCGAACGGAGGGAGGTGGAAGGATCGATCTAGAAAGGAGGGGGTGGCAGCGGCGATCTGGAAGGGAGGAGGAGATGGCGGCGAGGAGATGGGGACGAGGGAGGAAGGGGGCGATGGGGGGAGGGGATCTAACCTAGGGTTTGGGCTGCGGGTGAGGGGTATCTCCTTTTCTTTCTTTTTTCTTCTTTTATGTAGATAGATGGATGGATGGATGTTGGATGGAGAGATGGATGGATGGACGCCATGTCATCGATCTGTGGACAGAGTTATGATTGGTTCAGAAAATCAGTGATGTAAAATAGTTTTCAAATACTAAAAATAGAGGGATTTAATGAAGTAGCTATCAAAAATATTTTGTAAAAGGGCACCACACAAACTTTCACTAGAGTTAGACCACATTTTATGGATTAGGACCAATTTGTATGCATTTTTCGTATTTCTAGCTATTTTCAATCATTTTTTGAGTGGCAAAAATGTTTTCTTGTGAAGAACCTACCAAATAATTGTTGCAAAATTGCAGAAAATAAATTTTCTAAAATATTAGGCCATATTTAATGCACAATTGACAAAATGGTTGGATGTCAAAAGTTTTCATCCACCTCTCGTGAAAAAGACAAATTTCTGCCGGTTCAGTTGGAAGCGGGTCAAATTTGAACTGCAGCTGCCTCATAGTTTGCTCTTTATTTTTTCAAAAAATCATTTTTAGGTACAAAAGTATCTATTTAATCAGAGAAACACCAAAAAAATTCCAAGATTCAACCACTAGCTAGGAACGGTCACTCCCGCCGTTTTGACCGCATTTTGAAACGGGCATAAAAAATTCAAAAAAATCAAAAAATTGGAAAACCTTCGCATTGTTTCATCATATGTGGCCAAGTTACCGGCAAAAATTATAAACTTGTAATATAGCAATTATTTTAAAAAAGTTTTCTCAGAAATGAGCTATCATGCGTGAAGATTCATGGCTTTCAAGCCAAATGATCAATCTTATGCCCACATTCATGGCATAGTTTGTTCAAATGATCTCATATTGTGCACAAGGGTGCATCTTGGAATTCCAAACAATGTTGCCTAAGGGAGTTTTCATTTTTCTTTGAACGGAAAATTCATTTTCCATTTTTTGAGTGCCCGAAATGAGGTTTTTTGTGAAGGGCCTACCAAATAATTGTTGCAAAATTGCACCAAATAAATTTTCTAAAATATTAGGCCATATTTAGTGCACAATTGAACAAATGGTCGGGTGTCAAAAGTTTTGATCCACCTCTCGTGAAAAAGACAAATTCCTGCCGATTCAGCAGGAAGCGGGTCAAATTTGAACTGTAGCTACCTCATAGTTTGCTCTTTATTTTTTTCCAAAATTCATTTCTAGGTACATAAATATCTATTTAATCATAGAAATACCAAAAAAAATTCAAGATTCAACCACTAGCTAGGAACGGTCATTCCCGCCGTTTTGACCGCATTTTGAAACGGGCATAAAAAATTCAAAAAATTGGAAAACCTTCGCATTGTTTCATCATATGTGGCCAAGTTACTGGCAAAAATTATAAACTTGTAATACGGCAATTATTTTAAAAAAGTGTTCTCGGAAATGAGCTATCATGCGTGAAGATTCATGGCTTTCGAGCCAAATGATCAATCTTATGCCCACATTCCTGGCATAGTTTGTTCAAATGATCTCATATTGTGCACAAGGGTGCATCTTGGAATTCCAAACAATGTTGCCTAAGGGAGTTTTCATTTTCTTTGCACGAAAAATTCATTTTCCATTTTTCGAGTGCCCGAGATGAGGTTTTTTGTGAAGGGCCTACCAAATAATTGTTGCAAAATTGCACCAAATCAATTTTCTAAAATATTAGGACATATTTAATGCACAATTGACCAAATGGTTGGGTGTTAAAAGTTTTGGTCCACCTCTCATGAAAAAGACAAATTCCCGCCGATTTAGTAGGAAGCGGGTCAAATTTGAAATGTAGCTACCTCGTAGTTTGCTCTTTATTTTTCCAAAAATCATTTCTAGGTACATAAGTATATATTTAATCAGAGAAACATGAAAAAATTTCAAGATTCAACCACTAGCTAGGAACGGTCATTCCCGCCGTTTTGACCGCATTTTCAAACGGGCATAAAAAGTTCAAAAAAAATCAAAAAATTGGGAAACATTCGCATTGTGTCATTATATATGGCCAAGTTCCCAGGAAAAATAATAAACTTGTAATACGACAATTCTTTTAAAAAAGTGTTCTCAGAAATGAGCTATCATGCGTGAAGATTCATGGCTTTCAAGCCAAATGATCAATCTTATGGCCACATTCATGGCATAGTTTGTTCAAATGATCTCATATTGTGCACAAGGGTGCATCTTGGAATTCCAAACAATGTTGCCTAAGGAAGTTTTCATTTTCTTTGCACGAAAAATTCATTTTCCATTTTTCCGAGTGCCCAAAATGAGTTTTTTTGTGAAGGACCTACCATATATTTGTTGCAAAATTGGACCTAATCAATTTTATAAAAACTAGGCCATATATAATTCACAATTGACAAAATGGTTGGGTGTTAAAAGTTTTGATCCACCTCTGGTGAAAAAGACAAATTCCCGCCGATTCAGCTGGAAGCGGGTCAAATTTGAACTGCAGCTGCCTCATAGTTTGCTATTTATTTTTTCCAAAAATTATTTCTAGTTATATAAGTACCTATTTAATCATAAATACATGGTTTGGTGGCGATACGTCGAGGTTTGGGTGGTGGCCGAGGCCCCCAACTCTAGAGCGCGTGAACTTGCATGCCCGCCGCGTGGTCACCGCGTGACCGTGGCGTTGCCATGTGTTCTGGGCAGCCTAGGCATGTCTAGTGGGTTGGGCACTCCCCATGTAGGTGCTAGGAAGAAAATCACAACATAATATTCTCACGAGGAGACCGATCGATGCTCAAACATGAATAAGCAGCCAAGTGTTTGATTAGCGGTACAGGAAATGCACATGGCCAATGGGCGTGAGTTTTTGCTGAGGATGATCATCTACTAAGGAGAATGTCTTCACAAATTTTTAGCTCAAAAGGAGGATCCTAGGTGGTACTTGCTTTGCAAAGTACCACACTGGAAAAAAATATGAATGTTGAAGCTGGGCTCAAAATAATGAATGGATTGAGCTGAAATTTGGTGGAGGATGGTTATTTGGGCATAGGAAAGCATTGTAGAAAATTGATACCGTTTGGACATGCCAAAGTAGTACTTCCTTCACAATGCTCTTCTATGGACAAAAATTGGGAAAACTAGTGAGAGAGATTGGATGAATGAAATGAGCTAAAAATTGGTGTACGTAAGTTACATATGTATGGTCATGCGCTGGTAAATTTTCAGATCATTTGGGTAAGCCTAGATAGTACTTACTTCACAAAGCTTCTCTCGAGCTAGAAACTTTGGAAATTTCCTAAGAAAGATTTACTCGGAAAATTGAGCTGAATATTATCATGTGGCAATGATTTGGGTATGGAAGAGTGCCCGAAAAGTTTGAGGGTAATAGCAGGGCTCTATATAACACTTGCTTTGCAACGTGCCAATTTGGCCATAAAATATAAATTGAACCTGGGCTCACATAGATGATTTGAATGAGCTGCAATTTGGAGGAGGGTGATAATTTGGGCATATGAAGGAACTGTCTAAATTTCATGTCATTTCGAGATATAAAAAAGGTACTTCCTTCACAATGCTTCTAGGTGGACAAAAACTTTGGAAATTTGCTGAGGAAGATTTGCTAGGCAAATGGAGCTGAATTTTGTCATGCGGTAATGATTTGGATAGGAAAGAGGGACCAAAAATTCCAAGGGCAATCAAGAATATATAAATAGCACTTCCTTCATAAAGTGTTGTTGTGAACAGAATAGGAAAATGAATATTGTTGAATTAGTTTTGAACTAGGCAAGGAAGAATTTTTACATATTTGATGAAGATATGACCCAAAGAATTTATGAGATTTTTTTTGGAATTTTGGGAATGACAGAAATATAGGTTGCTTCACAACCTAGGGCAAAAACTGCCACATGGACATGACACATAGGCAAAACTGATGAGGTGGCGCCTAGTCATAGCAACCCACCAAAATTTACAAGGTTATGACCATCTATATTGGTCATGATCAGCTAGAAATAAGGCAGCAGACCAGTGTTATCTGCTTTATGACCATTTCATGTAAGGAAATTACGACCTTTCTGACCAAAATGGTCATTATAGTTTAGGGTTTGGAGCCCCCCGAACAGCTTTTGACCAATTGGTCTGAAATGGTCATAGATCTATAACCAATTCTTCCAGGGTCACTGACAAAAGGTCACTAGTTGACATATTTCTTGTAGTGTAAGGCCTCATCATCGAATTCAGGTAATAGCTTGCGCTTTGGATAGCTCTTTGTGTGGTAACTTCCACCATACTTTTCTTCGTTGTCGAGCACTTTGTTCCACCTGCTGTTGAGCGTATTTTGTGCGGCCTTAAGCCTTTGCTTCTGCTTCTTCAGACTCCTCGCTGTGGCAATAAGCCTGCTGCGGAGGTTCTCTTGTTCCAAGTGCCTTTCCGGGATGATGTGTGCATCTTCGTCCGGACTATTTTCCTCCCCGGAGGGGGGTTGATGAGGTTTATCCGTGGCGTCGCCGTGTTCGGACATCGGATCCATACTATGTTCGCCATTTGCAGTTTCATCGTGCTCTGTCGCCGGGTCAATGTGGTCGTCGTTTCTTCTGGAGTCGACTGGAGTGTTATTTTCTCTTGCGCTATCATCGCTGTTTTTTCCGAGGCGGGATTTGGGGCGGCGCCTATGCCGACGCATTGTTTGCTTCTTGGAGGGGTCATCCTCCGATGTCTTGTCGCCATTGCCTTCTTCACGTGTATCCACCATGTATATGTCATGTGATGAAGTGGCTGTCCAGCGCTCTGTGGGCACTGGTTCCTGTTCCTCTCCTGCATCGTCGTCCATGCCGTCGATGTCTTCAGAGTCGAAATTGAGCATGTCGGTTAAATCATCGACAGTGGCTACTAAGTGGGTGGTGGGTGGGCAGCGAATTTCTTCGTCGTCCGCATCCCCTTCTGGCCGGACATAGTTCGTCCAAGGTTCTCCTGACAAGGAGAGAGACCTTAATGAATTTAGCACGTCGCCAAAAGGCGAGTGCTGAAAGATATCTGCGGAGGTAAACTCCATGATCGGTGCCCAATCGGATTCGATAGGCACGGACGCAGGCGGCTCGGAGCCTATGGCCGGGGACGAATCCAATGGTTCGGCAACACGGCTCTCGTAAGGGGTGAAGTCAGTATTCGGCTCTAGTGCCACTGATAGTGCGGCCTCCATGGCGGGGTCTATCCACCCATCCTCGGATGGCGCACTTTGCTCCGAATTGAGGGCCGTAGTAGTTGTAGATGCGATCTCCCGAATACTGTCCGACGGCAGAGTTACATCATGCTCATCATGATTGTGCGGCGCACCTGACACGGGCTCGAATCCGTCGAAGATCAAGTCTCTGCGGATGTCGGCGGTGTCGTTTAAGTTTCCGAACCTGACCTGATGGCCAGGGGCGTAGCTCCCGATCTACTCCAGACGGCCAAGCGGGTTGGCCCGCAGCGCGAAGCCGTCGAATACGAAGATCTGTCCAGGAAGGAAAACCTCACCCTGGACCGCATCGTTTCCAATGATCGAAAGAGCCATCAAGCCTTACGGTGACGACACAGTGGAACTCTCAATGAAAGCACCAATGTCGGTGTCAAAACCAATGGATCTCGGGTAGGGGGTCCCGAACTGTGCGTCTAAGGCAGATGGTAACAGGAGGCGGGGGACACGATGTTTACCCAGGTTCGGACCCTCTCGATGGAGCTAATACCCTACGTCCTGTTTGATTGATCTTGATGATATGAGTATTACAAGAGTTGATCTACCACGAGATCATAGAGGCTAAACCCTAGAAGCTAGCCTATGGTATGATTGTTGTTGTCCTACGGACTAAACCCTCCTGTTTATATAGACACCAGAGGGGGCAAGGGTTACACAGAGTCGGTTACAAGGGAGGAGATCTACATATCCGTATTGCCAAGCTTGCATGCCTGCAGGTCGACTCTAGAGGATCCCCGGGTACCGAGCTCGAATTCGCCCTATAGTGAGTCGTATTACAATTCACTGGCCGTCGTTTTACAACGTCGTCCGGAGACCCCCTAATCCAGGACTACCTCAGAGCCCAAGACGACGTCACCACCAGAGCCTTTGGCAGGCAAAGACTACTTTTGTCAGAACAACTTGAACTAGTTGTCTCCCTTCAAATTTGGCCGTTGTGGGATCCCTTCTCGCTCAATATTTGGAAAGAGGACCAAGGCCACTATAAATAGGACTAGCCACCATAGAAAGAGGAGACTGGTCGAGAGAGGATCCAGTTCATCCTCAAACACACAAGCTCACCAGGCACAAGAACACCTCTCCTCAGGAGGCTGTTCTTCCCTTGTAACTGTTCATCCACAGCCTAAGAGGCAATCGACCACACCACACTGGAGTAGGGTATTACACCGCAATGGTGGCCCGAACCAGTATAAATCTTGTGTCTCGTGTTCCTTGGGTCCGTGAAGCTAGGTCGTGAGATCGTTGAGTGTGCGAGCTTGAGAGGGGGGAGATCTTCGTGCGCACCCCAGTGTTCGAACCTCAAGGGTTTTGCCGGAACCCGAAAATTGAGATTTGGCACGACATGTAGGGGTGCGTCGGAGTCTTCCTTTCGCCAGTCAATCCACCGACACTCTGCAGCTCCAATGTCCGGCGACCCGAGGACCAACATCGACCGGTGGGGAGCCTGGCCTGCCCGGGCGGCCCCGCCTGCCCAAGAAGACCTCAACCCCGCGCCCCAGGCAGCACGCGCACCGCCCAGCACTGCAGGGCACGGGCGGCGCGGTCAAGCGCCATCCACCCTTAATCCACTCCAACTAAGGGCAGCTGCAAGGGCTTCAAGGACGCCGCGGCCATGGCGCCACACACTCGACAGGAACAAGCAAACATGAGGGCCGCGCTCATGGTGGCTCGCGAGCTGTTGCGATGTCAGCTGATGGAGAGCGGCCGGGATGCACCGTTGGAGCATGTCGCCGAGCTACTGGATGCCGCGGCCTTGGGAGCGCCTCCCTTCTGCTCCCTGCTTACACCTCAGGCCGCGTCCGGATCGCTTGGTGGGCCTTGCCGCGCCCACGCGCCCCCATGCGCGCCTCTGAGCTCCATCTACACTGGCGTGGCCAACGACACCAGACGCCCAATCGCACCCCCGCCACCTCCAACAAGCGCAGGTACGAGCGTCGCCGCCTACGGTCCCGGCGGGATGCCTTCCTACCAACCTTCGGGCGGTGCGCTGGGCCGGGCGACATGGAGCGTTGGGCACTACGGCGAGGTCTTCGAGGCGGCAGCCTCGGAGGCCTACGTACCCCCCATGATGTACCAGGAGTACACGCTGGAAGATGACCCCGGCTCGTTCCTCGAGCCGAGCTGGGAGGACGAGGCACTAGAAACTGGGGCCTTCCAGGAACCTCTCGAAAGCCTCACCAACCATGCCAGCAACAACAGCTACAGGGTACCACTAATCTCTCAGGCGCAAGATTACACTAACCATGGGTCACAGGAGGATCAGGTCACGGTGGCGGACGGCGACCCCAGCTCGGCGGCCCCCCTTTCGCCAGGGGGGCGCACTGGGGGCTGCCGGGGAGGATCCGGGAGCAAGGCCCCTCCCCGCATCCCACGGAGCAAGACATCCCCGGAGGTAGGCACTTTGCCGGGGAGGTGCCGGCGAGCCTTCCCCCGCAGAGGACCCGTGGTCGCCGAGGGTGCCGCTGGCGTCCCCTTTGCCCCTGGTGTCGTCCTGGTTATCGGTCGCCCCCAGTGGTAGTCGAGGGTGGCGCAAGGTGGGGCCCTCATCTGGCGATATGAAGTAAGGCTCGCGCCTGTGAAGATCTCCGCTCATGACACTCTCACGTAATAATGAGTGGGGCTGTACACGCCCTAGAGTCTCAGGAGTGCCGCCCTCGGGCCTCGGGGGCTCCCTCCCACGACTAGTGGCAGCACTTAGCTCCGCGCTGGTGAGAAGACAATAAGACTAGACTAGGTGCCAGACTCGGCCATTTGCTTTCAATCTCTCTTTTTGTAGCCCTGTTTTCTGGCTTTGGATTTAAGTTGAAGCTGAATTTTCGTTGATAAGCGCGGGCGGTGTCTTTTCTCGTTCGTGTGATTTCTTGCGATTTGGCCCCTTGCCCTGGTTCGGGGTTCATCCCTGCTACCTCCCCCCTCGAGAGCTCCTCACGAGCGGGGGCTGGGCACGGCACGCACATGCTGTGCACACGTCCTTCCGTAGCTAAACACTCGCTTCTCGCAAGGCCCTCTCGGGCGGATTGGCAGGCTCCTCTGAAACTCAAGACCACATGGCCTGGTCCGGAACTGGCCCAGACAAAGGTAAAACTACAGCAGTAGGCTCATGGCGGGACTCATGGATTTATGAAAACAAATCTTTAGTCTAGCCTAAAGAACAAAAGCAATAATCTGTTTACATGAGGGGCCTCCCCTCCCAAAATGCTCTTACAACCTTCAGGGCTGTGCCCGAGCTTTCATATGCAGGGTCAACCACAAAGAAGCGCGGGTTCAATCGGACATATCGCTCACCATGTCCTCCGGGTGGCCCTCAGACGCATCGGTGGCGTCGCTGTCACCATCACCGACGTCTCCATCATCGTCACCGACATCGTCACCACCATCGCCGGCGCCGCCCTTGTCATCGTCCACCATGTCGCCTTCATCTGCAGCAACCACCACCACGTTATCCTCGGAGGTGAAGGCCCTGACTAGGGCATCCACATTGTCCACAACCCAGCGCACCAGGTCATCCCGGATGGCCTGGGGCACAGGAGCAATGGCGGCGTCGAAGTCAAAGTTGGGGTAGGTGTTCTGGAGATGGCTGAAGACACGGGAGAACACACGCTTGAGCAGGCCGCAGCTCCTCTCCTCGACAAGCACGCGAGCCCTCTTTGATCGATTCTCCAAGCGCGTCACCACGTCGGTGAAGAAAAGTAGGTGACTGGCGTAGTCGTCCGAGTGGGGATGAGGTGCATTCTCATTGCAGACGGTGCCCAGCACTGCGTTGGCTCTAGTACTAAGGTTTTGGAGCATGGGGGCGTGCTCATGCTCCAGCGTCCACCACTGGAGTGCTTCCTCCCTGCCCCGCTGCAAGGAGGATTCAGCGCCGGCGACCCGCTGCTGAAGAGAAGACAGCTCGGCACGTGCGGAGGCCAGCTTGGCTTGCACTGAAGACAGGGCGGCTACATCGGCTTTCTCGTGACGTTCAGCTTCGTCCAGCCCCAACCTGAGGGCCTTGGTCCTGCCCACAGCCTCGGCTTCCACAAGCTTCAACTTCAGGTCGTACCTGCCCACAAAGTCCATGCGAGCCTCGGCCGCTCAGCGATCGACTTCCTCCTGGGCCTTGGCCTCGCGCGCGCCAACAGCGTCCTCAGCTTGGGCAACCTGGCGCTCTCTTGTCTCCAACCGCTTGAGCTCAAGGCTGCGCTCCGTGGTTTCAAGCGCCAGTGCCTCCTCGCGCCTCAGGATCTCTTCCTCCTCGACAGGCATCCCCCTCATCAACGCTAAGGCGGCCTTGCACGCCTTCACTTGCTACTCCAGGGAACCACTCCAGGCTTGGATCTCCCACGCGCACTCCTCTGTGAACTCGCGATGTCAATCAGCTTCCTGAGCTTCTTCCAAAGCGCGGGCGCATGCTTCGCGCGAGGTCGCGAGAGACGCCTTGGCCTTCGCATTATCAAGCTTGCGTTGGTGGCGGCCAAGGTTGATGGCCACCTTCAGCTTATGCCATTCCCCCACCAGCCGAAGACCCTCGGCCTTGAGGCGCGCGTCTACATCCGCGAGCTCCCCGCCAAGCCGGTTCATTACGCCCATCGCCTCTCGGAAGAGCTCGTGGCGGATGACGCTTCTTTCGTGCGCAGCTTTGAGCGTGTAGCTGGCTCCGCCCTCCACATCAGGGGCTGTCGACGGGGCCTAGAGCGGCTCACCCCATTCCTGCAGGGGGCTGGGGGCTGGCGCCCCTCCGGAAGCCGACTAGGCTTCAGCAGCAGCCCGGTTGGGATGATGCTCACCTGTCGAATAAGGGACCAAGACCGAAGCCATCCAGTCGCTATCCATAACCAGAGGAGGAGACCTTGGCACGCTCGTCACACCCCCGACGAGGCCACAAAGATGAGATGGCAGGAGCGCGGGCTCATGGCGCCAAGCCGGCACACCTACCTCTCCGGCCGACCCTGTGATGGGGCAACGTGCCGGCTTGGGACACTCAGGGCCAGCGGAAGACTCGAGGCAGGAGGAGGTTGCATCACCAGGGGCTTCATGGCCTTGGTAGATGGGATCCTGGAGAACCACCGCCAGAAAGGGAAGCGGCACTCGAGGAATTATAGAGATAAGGTACTTACTCATCTACGGCGATGTACTTCCTATGTTTCAACGGCCGAACGGCGCCACTGCTGCAGCTCGGAGACCCCTTCCTCTTTTGGAGCACCGTGAAGTCCACGCAGAACCGGCCTAAGCGTTGCACGTGACGACCAGCGCGGTGCGCAATTGGCGAAGCACCCAAGGAGACGACCTCAGGAGCGCCATGCTGAGGAGAGCTCTCAGGCTCCACCTCGCGACGACCTGTCGAGGCCTCAGGAGCTTCGGCCTCAGGAACAGCGGACTGCATCGCCTCCTCAGCTGCCGCCCCAGGGCGGGAATCACGGGTTCCTGAGGATGACGCCTTGGGAGCCCCAGGCAGCATCGACACCTCGATGCCTGTGCCTCCAGCCTCCAGCGGTGCTTGCCCCCCTGCGTCCACTCCTGGGGCAAGCTCGGTGTCGGTACCAGGAAGAGGAACCACAACGATGGGGTTCTCACGAGGCCCCACAAGGCCAACTGGGCGCAGCCCCCACTCATCGAAGGAGGGCATCTGCCCCGTGAACTCCACCCTGTTTGAGCAGTCGTACAAGCAACCACCCACTTGAGGCAAGTCACCCGCTGAGCGGTCGCCGGCCAAGACCTCGAGCACCGTCCTTTGTGCCTCGGTCGGAAGCCCCGACGGCTGAAGCCTCATGCGATCTTGATCATCGGCCAGGGCCCACATCGGCTGGGAATGACGCTGGAGTGGAGCGATGCGGCGTCGGAGGAACTCCTTCATCACCTTAGGCATGGTCACATCGAGATCCTTCAGCCTCCTCAGCCGGAGCCAGACGAAGGCGAGATGGGAGCCCGCGAGCTCCTCGTGACCCCAGCTGGAGCTGGGGACGGCGGACGACAACGGGGACGAGAGTAGAGGGCTCAGTACTTCGACATCAACATACACCCACCGCATCCGAAACCCGCTCGTGGAAGATGGGAGATCAAAATCAATCCCTGAGGCGGTCGTCGCAAGAGGGCCATAGGATCACGCACCTAGAGCACTGCCGGGGGTTGGTCAGGTGCAACAAGAAGAAATGGCGCAAGAGGGCCATAGAAGGAACAATGCCCACCATGGCCTCGCAGACAAAAGGCGAAGACGGTGAGAAGGGCGACAGATTGGGGATCAAGGTGCATCATATGGATCTGGTAATCGAAAAGCACGACATCGAAGAAGGCGGAGAAGGGAGGAACCAGGCCAGCCCATAGAGCATCAACGAAGAACGGGACCTCGGTGGCCGTCCTATCGATGGAGGCTCAGGACGCAGGCCAGGCCACCGTTCCCCCCGGTCATTGAAGCTGGTAGCGAGCGCAAGGTGGACCTTATCCATGGCCTCCTGATTGAGCACCCGTGATCGGCCAACGGCGGGCTCGACGGCCGAAGCTGAGTTGGCTGAGGACAGGGACTTCTTCCCTTTCTCCATCCGGTTCGGTGCCATGGCAATAAGGGCAGAGCTCGAGTTGGATTGGAAGAGGAGGCAGAGGTATGAGGAAGTGAAGAAGTCGGGGAGTGCGTTGCTAGCAACGGGGAGGTAACTGTGTAGGATGCCGTGGCCGCCTAGCTAGGCGGATTTCAAGGCTGCGTGGGGAAATGGAGACGCCCACGTCCAATCAGTCGCCACGGGTCGACCAAGGCCGCAGGCTGTTGGGGCCCGCAGCGCTCCGTACTTGCCCTTTGGCTTCGCCTCGAAGCCAAGCCCGAGCGCGCCTTGGTCCAGGGGGCTACTGTCGGCGTTCTGGGAACGGGGGTCCCCAGACTTGCCTGCCTGTGGGCCGCAACATGGCTCCTCTAGCGGCCCCGTATGGCCCATCTTCACTAGCAAACACCCAATACCCTCACGAGGGGCCAAGCCTCGTGAGGCGGACGACGCAAGACATCTTCAGGGGCGGCCCCACCAGGCTGACTCGCGAGGGGCGGAGAGATCAAGGCAAGGCGAACCTCGTGAGGTTCCAATGACGTAAGCCATGACGATCAAGACTAGGCGGGCGCTAGCGAGCACATTGTCCTCATTTCCTCTTTGTTGCTAAGGAGGCAAGCCTGGCGAGGAGTTCCAAGGCATCAGGCAAAGGTTTCCATATCAATGCAACAAGACCGAAACCAGCAGGACGACAGGACGAAGGTCACCATGGAGCCCAAGACGGCGTCACCATGAGAGCCTTTTGCAGGCAAAGACACTTTTGTCAGGATAACTTGTACTAGTTGTCTCCCTTCGAATTTGGCCGTTGTGGGATCCCTTCCCGTTCAATATTTGGGAAGAGGACCAAGGCCACTATAAATAGGACTAGCCACCATAGAAATAGGGGACGGGTCGAGAGAGGATCCAGTTCATCCTCAAACACACAAGCTCACCAAGCACAAGAACACCTCTCCTCAGGAGGCTGTTCTTCCCTTGTAACTGTTCATCCACAGCCCAAGAGGCAATCCACCACACCACACTTGAGCAGGGTATTACACTGCAACGGTGGCCCGAACCAGTATAAGTCTTGTGTCTCGTGTTCCTTGGGTTCGTGAAGCTACGCCGTGAGATTGTTGAGTGTGTGAGCTTGAGAGGGGGGAGATCTTCATGCGCACCCCAGTTTTCGAACCTCAAGGGTTTTGCCAGAACCCGAAATCCGACATGGATGACCAGCGACTAGACGACCGGCCAACTCCGAAAATCCGATGTCCAATCACCCGGGCCAGAACCAGCGGAAGTCTGGAAGCCACCGGACGTCCGGAGCCTCCCCGTTGTGTTTCTAGCCTTGTTTTTGTTGATTCTGCCCTAATTCGAAAATTCCCCACAAAAATAGCCCCAATTTTTTTGTGATTTGTTGGTGTGATGAAATTTTGTTGGATTTGATCCGTGGATTTGCTTTGCCTTGTGTGGATCTAGCTTTCCCCTTCATCTCCACCTTTTACTTCCACTAAATCGCACGGATTCGATGGATTTTGACCTCTCCTTGAAGAAACCTAGCTATTCATCCCATGCCCGATTTTCGCCCAGGCAATAGACGTCCGTCAGCAACCGAACGACCGGCGACCGGACATCCGCAATCACCGGACGTTCGCAAAACCCTGACGAAATTGACTCCCCCCCCCGAAAATTGTAGCCACCGCCCACTTCCGCATACACATCCCCATACCTCCACCACTTTCCGCAACCACCATTGCTTACTCATTTCGCACTCCGATACGTTTTTGCCACATTGTGCTTTGAGAATTTGAGTTGCTGTTCCGCGTCCTATTGTGTTTCGGCTATTTAGGTACGGTTCGTCATCAACATCACCGTCGCTCATCTTCGCCATGGACGCGTCATCAACAACAACCTCTCCACCATTTTGACACCATACCGTAAGCAAGAATGGTAAATTCACCTTGGTATAGTGATACATCATTCTTGCCATTACATTGATAACCATCATAGCCTTACCTTTTTGCGTCGCTTACCCATCGAGACTAGCCTCTGAGTATTGCCGGCCACGTGACTTGTGTGCATTAGTGATCATACTTCCCATAGCATACATACATATCATCGGTGCATATCTTGATATCATCCCTTGTGTCACAAAGTGTCATCGCATACTCAATTGGTATCTTGGTTCATGAAGCATCGCATGAGAAAAGAGCTCAAACAACAAAGAGCCAAACAAGCTTTTAAGCAAAAGGGAAAGATAAGAAAAGAGCTTTTAAGCAAGAACCATAGCATCATACAACATTAAGATTGTCATACTAGATCACCTTGGATCATATCACTGAAACACCATACATAGAGCATAATTGGGATAGAAGTCGTTGCATTTTTGCTTAGTAGGTTGTGCACAAGTCTTCGTATCTGCCTATTGTGCAATCGTGTTAGCATCTCTCTAGTGTTGTGCAACAAGAGCATTTTCGTGGATTCCACATTTTGGCTCATCCTTGGTTGCACGACCCCACTTATCTCTTTGCATGTGTGTTTCCGTGTACCTTATTTTGCTTGGTCTACTTGTTGCATTGCAAACTTGCAAATCTTTTCCAACATTATTGAAGCTCACTAACAATTGCATCAAATTTTGTGCCACCATCCTAACCGAGCTCCACCATAAGCTTTTACTTGTGTAGGTGTGAGAAACCAACAAGAATTGGTACCAATTGTGCTATTTACTTGTTCCACATTGGAGTGATCTTTGATCCACCTTCAACATCGGTCAAGGTACATTTGGTATAAGTTCTTCTCTTTCTACCACTCACATATTTCCCTTGGAATGATGGATAGGCCAAGTACTTCTACCAACCCACTCTTCATCGGGAAAGACAACGACATGAACTCCTACGTCACAAAGAGCCACCTCTTTGGTGCACAACGTGCTTTAAATCAAGAGAAACAAGCATTGAGCGAACGCATGGACAACCTCGCCACCGACTTGTGACTCTCCGAGCGACGCACAAGAGATTACTTCGACCACAAGCTTGACGACCACAAGCAAGAGAATGATGCAAGAATGGACGAGATTCGTGCTTTGTTGCTCAACCGCTCTTCTTCCACTTCGTTCTCATTAAGACGGAGCCGCTCAAGTCGACACTCCGACTACACCATCTCTGGCTCAAGTACACCGACATCGAACACTCTTCGACGTGCCGCGCGACAAGATCGTCAAGCCAACCGCAACCCTCTACACGACAACAACTCTCAAGAACAACGACATCGTCAAAACCAAGCTACCTTTGTGCAAGCACGAGAATGGAAACGACAACGCCAACACCAAGAGGAAGAGCGAGCGCGTCTACACCAAGAAGCACAAGATGGTGAGGCACAATGTCAAGAGCAACAATTGCGAGAAGCTCAAGCACTTGAGGCGCAACAAGCCCTCCGAGAATCAAGCCGAGCTGTAGCCAACCGAGGCCGACAAGCTCATGAACATCAAGAAGCACTTCATGAAGAAGTTCAAGAATGAATATACCAAGCTCGCGTGCATCGTCAAGCTCGACAAATTCTTCCACAAGCTCGCCAAGAACATCAAGTTCAACAAGAGCAAGAAGACAATGGAAATCCTCCACCGCAAGAGCAAGTTGTGAGAGACGATCCTCCTCGTCAAGGACGTCATCATCCCCGACCCGAAGACAATGAAGAGCAATGCTACGACAAGCTAAAGTTCACCATGCCCAAGTTCAATGGAAGCAATGATCCTGAAGAGTACCTTTCATGGGCATTGAAGGTCGACAAAATCTTCCGCTTGCACAACTATGAAGAAGAGAAGAAGATCGCGATGGCATCCCTTGAGTTCCAAGACTATGTCCTCATTTGGTGGGAACAAGTCATTGAGCGCCGAGAGGCAAAAGGTGAACCACCCATCACTACTTGGGCGCAAATGAAGGATGTCATGAGAGTATGCTTCGTACCTACCTACTACAACTGCGACCTCTTCAAGAAACTCCAACTACTCAAGCAAGGAACCAAGACTGTTGAAGAGTACTACAAGGAAATGGAGATTGCAATGAAACGAGCTAATGTCACGGAGATGATGAGCAAACTATGGCAAGTTTCTTGAATGGACTCAATCACCCCATGAAGAAGATCGCCGACTTCCAACCATACTCGAACCTCATCGAGCTAGTGCATCAAGCTACCAAAGCGGAACGTCAAATGCAAGATGACTTCAAGTATGCCAAGTTCTCATCCAAGTCATATGGCTTCTCCAACACCCAAGCTTCAACGAATCCAACACCGTCTACCTCAACCAAGCCTTCTACAAGCAACGTCAACAAGTCGAGTTACAAGAAAGCTTCGACAACCTCAGGTCATCCTCCTACAACGAGCAACTTCAAGCTAAGAGCTTCATCATCAACTACCCCAACCGATGAGACCATCAAGAAAAGTTCCTTCGAATGTTTCACATGCGGAGGCCGAGGCCACAAGTCCTTTGAGGGTACCGACAAGCAGACCATGATCCTCAATGATGATGGTACATACGACTCCATGAGTGAAGGAGAAACGGAAGCACTTCAGCAAGTCGCCATGCATCGGCAAGTGAACGATGATGAGGAACAAGTCTTTTGTGATGAAGATTCAAGTCCCGCTCTCGTTGTCTCCAAGGTCTTGACCCTTCAACATCACTAAGAAGAAGACCAAAGATGCCACATATTCCATACTAAGGCCGGCATCAATGGAAGGTTCTTCAAGGTCATCATCGATGGAGGGAGTTGTCATAACTTAGAAAGTGAAGAACTTTGCTCCAAGCTCCAATTGCCCAAGACGAAGCACCCACATCCCTACAAAGTCCAATGGCTAAGCGACTCCGGCACTATTCAAGTCGAGCATGGAGTGCAAGTCTCCTTCAAAATCGGAGCTTACGAAGACACGTTGGAGTGTGATGTCGTTCCAATGACCGTTTGCCACCTTCTTCTTGGTCGACCATGGCAATTTGATAGAGGTGTCATCCACAATGGTCGAACGAACCACTACATCTTCAAGATGAAAGGAAAGGAGTACGTACTTCAACCTATGTCTCCAAGCCAAGTGATCACTAACAAGCAAGCCACCCATCGTGGAGAGAATAGTGGGAGAGCAAACCACCAAAAAGAGAGTGAGCGCCACAAGCCCAAATTGAGTGCCTCCACGATGAGCGAAAAGAAGAACTTAGTTCTATTTGCCACCAAAAGTGAGATAAGAGGAGTGTGTGAGAACCCATCTAGTGTCCTACACTATGTCCTTTTGTGCAAGGACGATGCACCAAAAGCTAACACCTCTCACACTCTACCTTTAGTGTTGTCTTCTCTTTTGCTGGAATTCCAAGATGTTTTCCCCGACGAGCTACCTTCGGGACTACCTCCACTACGAGGCATCGAGCACCGCATCGACCTCATCCCCGGAGCACCACTTCCGAACAAAGCTCCCTACCACGTCAACCCCGAAGAAACCAAAGAAATACAAAGGAAAGTAAAACATCTCATAGACCATGGACATGTGTGTGAAAGTTTGAGTCCTTGTGCCATTCCGGTCATTCTTGTGCCCAAAAGAGATGGTATCTTTCGCATGTGTTCTGATTGTAGACCTATCAATGCTATCACCGTTCGCTATAGGTATCCCATTCCACGCCTTGATGATATGCTTGATGAACTTAGTGGTGCCACTATCTTTTCCAAAATTGATCTTAAAAGTGGTTACTATCAAATCCGCATACAAGAGGGTGATGAATGGAAAACCACTTTCAAAACAAAGTTTGGTTTGTATGAGTGGTTAGTCATGCCTATGGGTTTATATGAAGCACCGGGTACTTTCATGCATCTTATGAATTATGTGTTTCGCCCTTACATTGGTTAGTTTGTTGTGGTCTACTTCGATGATATCCTTGTTTATAGAAAATCTCTCAAAGATCATGTCACCCATGTTCGAACCGTTTTGCAAACTCTTCGAAAAGATGATCGTAGTAGTTCTCCCTTTACTACCTTAGCCGAACAAGTGGAACATAAGGTGGTAATCACAGGAGCCGGGCAAGCCAACTATTGACCAAAGACATTATTCAGAGCTGATGCATATAATGCAATATTCGGGACACCGAAGTATACTCTAGAA
Source organism: Triticum urartu (assembly GCF_003073215.2). Lineage (NCBI taxonomy): Eukaryota > Viridiplantae > Streptophyta > Magnoliopsida > Poales > Poaceae > Triticum > Triticum urartu. The sequence goes on along the minus strand of NC_053023.1, from coordinate 590,808,520 downwards.
GTGTTCGGACTTTTGAAATTATATGTTGCCGAATGGGGCCCCAAGCATTTAAGCCGTACCAAAGTATATATGGCAATCTGAAGTAAAGAGGAAATACGGATTATGAAGTAAACAAGCACCGAACAGGCACTGGTACGCGTCGGTCCTAAACAAACGGTTTTTAACCCCTTTCCGCGACGGCATTCGGAACCGTCGCCAAGTGAGTGTGGGCGATAGGGGGGTCCTTCCCACACGACCCAAAAACCGTTGGGGATATGCACTCTTGGCACACACGCTCGGCAAAATGAGGTCGTGTGCGACCGGAGAGCACTCAAATACAGAAATACGTATAGTATTGCTAAAAAATACAATTATACAGGCCAAATCATTTCCGGTAGTAAGTACATCCCACACAACCAGTCACCACTGAACGTTTCCATTCGTATATACATCCCACACAGTCACTACAAGGAAAACGTTTGTGCAAGGTGGCGTAACGCCAATAGTTTTGAAGAGAATGCCGTGTGTGATTGTTCATTGATCCAACATGGTTTATTCCTAGAAACTATGTGCATTGCCTGAGGTCATCGCCCATGGTGCTTTCTCATTAACCGTGTGCAATAGGAAAACCCAATTAGCAAGCTAATTGACCAATTAGTGGGCTAATTGCCCTATTATTAATAATCCATTTGCTAATCTAATTAACATTCTTCTTAAGCACATAATATATTCCATTTCCATATTAAGGACGCAGGATTTCATAATTGAAATACATCACAACATGATATAGCTTCAGCACTCAGCTACCCCATTACACAACTGCACCAGCAACAAGTTTCACATGCAACATCTTGAACCTTTAGAAATTAGCATCATAGACGGTACATAGAGAGATACATCTCATCTGGAAAACTGCTGAAGCGGAAGGCGAATATTGAGCCTTCATTCATGTTGAAGGTCTTTTCAACATTAGGCCAGTGCATGTGGATGATTGACCGTCCATCCTTCGACCTCTTCAGGAACACTTCAATATTGAACCATGGGTGTTGTATGAAAACTTTCCTCGCCTCCTGACCACATAGGTGGTTCGAGAGGTAATCATCAGTGAAGCTTGAAAACAAGGATGTGCATAAATATCTTCTCTATATTGGAAATGGGGCAAAGGAATACAAAAATGCAAGGTATAATAGTTAGCACCATCTTGTAAACCTCAGTGCTTCCCATTGTTTCCCTGCAACACATATAAGGTAGTTAGTCATCAGGTTAAGTAAGGGTTCGCATGCTATCAGTAAAATATGTTGATGATAAATAAGCACAATGCAGATTCATCAGATTAATTCAAGCCACATGGAAAACCCATTTATCCAAACCAAGCATGATTAAGAACTAGGAAATATAGCACTTGTATATGTTTCTCATATATTAAGTTCAACCAAATTTGATTTATTCCTCACATTGTATACAATAAGAGAATGCAGCCACATCAATTGAACATCGCATTGCAGAATTGAACCAAGCTGTTAACCAAACACCACAACAAATGAACCAAACGTTAACTGAGCACCACATTGCACAATATAACATACTCCTAATAGAAGATCAGACAGTTAACCAAACCAAGCATGCTTAACAACTTGGAAATATAGCAATTGTATTTGTTTCTCATGTATTTAGTGCAACCAAATTCGATTTATTCCTCACATGGTATACAATAACAGAATGCAGCCACAACAATTGAACATCGCATTGCAGAATTGAACCAAGCAGTTAACTAAACACCACAACAAGTGAACCAAGCCACAACAAATGAACCAAGCAGTTAACTAAACACCAATTGAACAATATAACATACTCCTAATAGAAGATCAGACAGTTAACCAAACCAAGCATGCTTAACAACTTGGAAATATTGCACCCTGAAGAATTGAACATCACATTTGCAGAATTGAACAAGCAGTTAATTGAACACCACATTGCACGACATATAGAACATATACACTATGGCAGAAGATTGTATGGTGAAAGTAGATAGCACAATTCACTATAATTTGTTAAGGAAAGGCAGTAGCTATCAAACTGAACATGGGTCCTTATAGTGATTTAATAAGACAAGCTACTCCTCATTGTCGGAGATATCGATGATGATTGGCTCCTTGGACATGGAAGAGGGAGAGGCCTCCGCATCATGGGTGCCCTCGTTGTAGCGGTGAGTTGCCTGAGCCGCTCCGGGCACCAACCTGTTGGCTCTCGAGATGAGGTAAGCACGTGCACGCTGAGAAAACACCTCGTAGTCTTCGTCGAAGGCACCAACGGTGGCCTCGAGAAAACGCCATGAACTGTCATTTAAAGCAGCCAACCGAGGCGCGGTGTCGGTGCGTGAGGCGTCAACGGTGGGCTCGACGGCGAGGTGCTCCTCCAAGATCTGGGTGTCGGCACGAATGGCAGCCATCATGACCTGATCCGTGCGTGCGGCCGCGATTTGCTTCTCCGTTGCCAAATGCTCCTTGAGGTCCTAGTTATACTGCGTGCACCATGGTTTAGGCCGTTGCTTATTTGGTGGAGGGGTCGGTGAATTGGGTGGAAGGTGTTGCGCTCGCGTCGGGGGTCGGGGCATGTGGGATGTGGAAGGAGGAGGAGGATGGGGGTCGGGTGTGGATTACCTGCCTGGATAGGCGAGGCCGAGCAGCGTGAAGGAGGGTCACCAGCAAGGAGGCGGCGGCGCTGCAAGAAAGGAGTGAAGGTTTCAACTTGGAAAGGAAGGCGGAAAGGAGGGAAATGTGGATTTTGGTAAGGGGGAGGAGGCGGGGAGGTAGGTATTTCCATGGAAGGCAAAAATTTGGAATCACTTCAGCCAAAAAACTGGCGCGCAAAGTGTCATCAGACACGATCCCTTATTCAGACAAGGTCTGAAGATATTTTGTGCTGCATCTCACACGATTGGTTATAATAAACTGTGTGGGATCTACTTGATTTTTTGTCTTGATTTGAATTACATGATGGGGTCACATCGGCCATGGATGGTGTTTGAATTGCTAGACCTTTTATCTGCAGTGATCATAAAAGAATTGGAATTATTCAGGGTTCGTTTGGACATTTTTATGCATTAAGTGAGTTTTCAATGCATTTATGTGCATAATTCAAATTTGAACTACATGCACATGCTCCAGTGCATATAAATTGGTCGAAAAATCAAATCTTTGTCCTTGGGTGCATGCTTAGGTCCGATGCAAGAAATGGGAATGAATTTCAAACACCATGGCACCGTTGATAGCCGGCAAACCATTGAGATGCCTGGTTTTTAAATTCTAGTAAATCCAAAACTCGTCTGAAATTCATGAAACTTGGCATGCTATCATGGAGCGGCATCAACATGCCGTAGTAAAATTTTTGTCCCATTTGGGGTAGGTTTGGGTATATGCTTCTCACAAATCGGAGCTTCTCACAACAAGCATGATGGTTTTCGGTAGGGAATGTCCCACCTTTGGGGACGAAACGATATCCATTGCCTCTTATTGCTTTCAAATTTTTTTCTCGTGTCAACATAGAACAACAGGAGTGTTGTGTGAATTTTTGTGATTTTCAGGGTTCGTTTGGACATTTTTATGCATTAAGTGAGTTTTCAATGCATTTATGTGCATAATTCAAATTTGAACTACATGCACATGCTCCAGCGCATATAAATTTGTCGAAAAATCAAATCTTTGTCCTTGGGTGCATGCTTAGGTCCCATGCAAGAAATGGGAATGAATTTCAAACAACATGGCACCGTTGATAGCCGGCAAAACATTGAGATGTCTGGTTTTTAAATTCTAGTAAATCAAAACTCGTCTAAAATTCATGAAACTTGGCATGCTATCATGGAGCGGCATCAACATGCCGTGGTAAAATTTTTGTCCCATTTGTGGCAGGTTTGGGTATATGCTTCTCACAAACCGGAGCTTCTCACAACAAGCATGATGGTTTTCGGTAGGGAACGTCCCACCTTTGGGGACGAAACGATATCCATTGCCTCTTATTGCTTTCAATTTTTTTTCTCGTGTCAACATAGAACAACAGGAGTGTTGTGTGAATTTTTGTGATTTTTCAGGGTTCGTTTGGACATTTTTATGCATTAAGTGAGTTTTCAATGCATTTATGTGCATAATTCAAATTTGAACTACATGCACATGCTCCAGTGCATATAAATTGGTCGAAAAATCAAATCTTTCTCCTTGGGTGCATGCTTAGGTCCCATGCAAGAAATAGGAATGAATTTCAAACACCAGGGCACCCTTGATTGCCAGTAAAACATTGAGATACTTTGTTTTAAAATTTTGGTAAATCCAAAACTCGTGTGGAATTCATGAAACTTGGCATGCTATCATGGAGCGGCACTCGGCATGCCATGGTAAATTTTTTATCCCATTTGGGGTAGGTTTGGGTATATGCTTCTCACAAACCGGAGCTTCTCACGACAAGCATGATGGTTTTCGGTAGGGAATGCCCCACCTTTGGGGACGAAACGATATCCATTGCCTCTTATTGCTTTCAGTTTTCTTTCTTGTGTCAACATAGAACAACATGAGTGTTGTGTCAATTTTTGTGATTTTTCGGTGTTCGTTTGGACATTTTTATGCATTAACTGAGTTTTAATGCATTTATGTGCATAATTCAAATTTGAACTACATGAGCATGCTCCACTGCATATAAATTGGTTGAAAAATCAAATTTGTGTCCTTGGGTGCATGCTTAGGTCCCATGGAAGAAATGGGAATGAATTTCAAACACCAGGGCACCGTTGATTGCCGACAAAATGTTGAGATGTTTGGTTTTTAAATTCTAGTAAATCCAAAACTTGTCTGAAATTCATGAAACTTGGCATGCTATCATGGAGCGGCACCCGACATGCCGTGGTAATTTTTTTGTCTCATTTGGGGCAGGTTTGGGTATATGCTTCTCACAAACCGGAGCTTCTCACAACAAGCATGATGGTTTTCGGTAGGGAACGCCCCACCTTTGGGGACAAAAAGATATCCATTGCCTCTTATTGCTTTCAAATTTTTTTCTTGTGCCAACATAGAACAACAGGAGTGTTGTGTGAATTTTTGTGAATTTTCGGAGTTCATTTGGACATTCTTATGCATTAACTGAGTTTTCAATGCATTTATGTGCATAATTCAAATTTGAACTACATACGCATGCTCCAGTGCATATAAACTGGTTGAAAAATCAAATCTGTGTCCTTGGGTGCATCCTTAGGCCCCATGCAAGAAATGGGAATGAATTTCAAACACCTAGGCACCCTTGATTGCTGGCAAAATGTTGAGATACTTTGTTTTTAAATTCTAGTAAATCTAAAACTCATCTAAAGTTCATGAAACTTGGCATGCTATCATGGAAGGGCGCCTGACATGATGTGGTATTTTTCGTGTCCATTTTGAGAGAAGACGCACTTGAATAATGACTGCCAACAAAGGCATTTGAAAAAAATATCTGCCACTTTAATATCTCAAACGTTTGTATAATTCAAACCGTGTGCGTTCGGTTAACCATTCACGTGACGCCACGTGTCTTGGTTTTAATGGCTATAGGAGGTGTCGTGTGGACAACTGCTTGACTGAACGGGAGGCGTGCGAGCGCAGTCCGGTGCGCAGGCTCACCGAGAAGCGTACAAGATGTTCAACCCAGGATCTGTGCATCTCTTCGATGCAAACAGTTCGGATTACAGTATGGAAATTAAAGCCAGACTTCGGCTCTAAGCCAAGAGACACTATGATTTTTCAAAATATGTAGCTAAAAATCAATATCACTAACTACTTTTTGCAACTAAAATTTAGTAATTAAGCATATATTTCATTCATACTAGATATTAAGCAGTCGTTCTCATCGGGAAGCGAGACAGCCTTGGACCACCGCCCGCCTCGCTCCCACTGGTCCATATTAATGGCGCCGCCGAGCGGCCGCACCCCCATCCTCGCTACACACACAATTCGTCTCTCTCCGCCCGCATCCTTGAGGACGCTCTGAGTCCTCAAAGCCGTCAGTGTACGAGGATATCGCAGAAGCGCCCCATCGGAGGGAGTGGCGATGCCGGGGCTGCTGAAGCACCGGAGCACGTCATGAATATGGAGATAGAGGTTTCCGTCCCCGCCGATGAGGTGGAGAACGAGGCTGATAACAAGTGGAGGTGGGTCGAGAAAGAACCTCAAGCGACTCCAGCAGGCCTAGACTTCATCAACAACCTCCTAGGTGATATGTTGACAGTCATCATATCCCTCCTCCCAATCCAAAATAGGGCGAGGACAGCCACCATTTCCCGGCGGTGGCGCACCCTATGGCTTCGCACCCTTGTCGACCTCCTCCACGCCCACAAGCTCTGCCATGGCTATCGCCAAAGCTTGGATGCATTCGCCCAGATCCTCGGTAGTCACCATGGCCCAATCAAAGGCCTTATCGCGGGAAAGTTCCGTTCCAATGGCAAGGAGCGAGCCTAGCTTGACGAGTGGTTCTGATCCCGCACCATAGAACAGCTTGAGAAGCTAAGTTATAATGATGGGCATATGAGCTTGCTGCCAACATCCGCGCTCCGCTTCGCGCCCACGCCGCGCCTCGCCAAGTTCATGAACTGCCATCCCCCTTAATGACGCGCCCGCTCTTTTTCTACCACGACTGAAGCAACTCGAGCTTGTCGTCGTCCACATCCCAAAGGATGACATGGAGCACATGCTCCGTGGCTGTACTGCACTCGAGTTCCTTCGTCTTCGGGCGATGAATTGGTCGAGTACCTTGCACATCACCTCCAGGACTCTCCGCACTATTTATGTGTGTTGCTGGTGCTGCAACGAGAGATCACAAAAGGTGGACCTCAATATGGTCATCCAGGACAAACCTTCACTTGAGAGATTACTTGTAGTTTATCAACAAGGTCCAACAAGAATCAATGTCATTTCTGCGCCAAAATTGAAAGTGGTGGGCTACTCGTCTGTCAAATACTACAACTTTCAGGTACAACAGTCGCCTTATATACCTCTCCTTCTTGATATCAACGTTATTTCCAGTTTTGAAGATGTATGTTCATCTGTCATCCAGCGAAGCTTCATCCAGACTGTGGGCACAGTGAAGGTCTTGGCACTAGAATCCGTCATCCCCAACCTAGACCAAGTTTTCAGTTGCCTGAGATGCTTTCTGTGCCTGAAGAAGCTGTATATCGAGGTGATGTTCCTTTCCTGTTAAATGTTAACCATAAGGGAGTTCAATTTTTTGCACCTTTTCCCAAGTTTACAATAACAATGTACTATGGTTTCTGAAGGAATTTTGGAGGATTTTAGGACATACACCCTCACCCCATATTGGTTGCTTCATTCATATGGTTACAATCGTCCATAAGCATTTCTCCTTTGGATTCATCCGTTCTAGTTTTCTTAGGGAATTTTTCATCCAATCCAACCTCTTGTGAAGAAGGCTACATGTTTCTAGATTGTAATCAAATTAATGCCCATGTTAATCATGCCAGATCGAAGATGGCACGTTGGTGCATTTTACAAATCCTGCAAACCAAATGGGCGTGTAGCAGTGTTCAAAACTGCATGTAGGAACTAACACGTTCTCTTCTTTTGCAGTGCATATTAGGCCCGGTGGAAGATGTTGATATCGAAAATCACATCGAATGCATGGATCTGCATCTCTCAAATATTACTTTGAACTCCTACCGAGGGACCCCATCGGAGATTACACTCGCCATGTTCTTTCTTGCCAGAGCAAAGGTGCTGAGGGTACTGAGGTTGAACACGCATTTAATCAGGAAAGATCAATGTTATGATTATCAGAGGTGGCTCGTACTGCGGAATGGAAGTGCCTCCAAAAATGCCAAACTTCGTATTGGAAGAGCATATGGCAAAGCAATTGGAAGTTATAGTGTCAAACCCATACATGACTTATCAGCGGCTGATCCCTTTTCAGAAATGACGCAGCTTGCAATGTTTGAATTTGGGCGTTGTAATATTTGAATTTGAACCTTGCAATATTTATGGTATTTGTTATGTTGAACTGTTTCTGTTCTCTTGTCTCAAAGTAAACAGTTCATCTGGGTGAACTGCATGTCGTACATCGCACACAACTTGATCTGGCTGACCATTTCTTTCGTGTTGCTTAATCACAAACAGTTCATCTGAGTGAACTGTATGCTGTACATCGCACACACCTTGATCTGGCAGACCGTTTCTTTTGTGTTGCCTAATCACAAACAGTTCATCCGAGTGAACCGTATGTTGTACATCGCACACACCTTCATCTGGCTGCCCGTTTCTTTTGTTCCTCCTCATCGAAAATGGTTAATTGAACTGAACCGTATGCCCTGAATCACACACGCAACTAAAATCTAAACCATGTTTGATGCATCCGTCATCGCAAACGTTTTGCAGCTTTTTGACGTTTTTTGACACCACCGTTTGCGATTATTGCATCGCACACAGTTTCGTCGAAGGGTCTCTGATTGTAGTGTCGCGTTAGCAGCATCCTGCAGTAGTGAGGGGTTGGCCGAAAAGAAACTATTTCCATTTATAATCTGTTTGATACGTCAAAGCGTGTTATTACAGATAATGCCGTAAACATCCGGACTATTTTACATGCCGAGAATTAGTAAACAAGGGGAAGCTGTATACAGGGCTTAAAAATAAAAGGTATTCTTGAAGATCCCATTGACACCCTGCCGCACGTCTGCGCCGCTGTCGCCTTGATGCAAGATCCTTTAAGAAGAGAAAAACGACAATCATTTATATAAAAAGGGGCCTGACGAAAGAGCCCTTGTACGACCGTAAGGTGATTAGGTTTTAATGAACCTGTAATATAAGGGAAGAAAATGAAAAAGGTTGAGGTCCAAATAGGGTCGAGCCGCACTATAGACCTTGTCCACAGTGTGCCTCCGTCGTTGCACAAGGTATTTTAAGTACATAGTTATGCACACGCGGTACATATGCCGTGGTTAGATGGGGCGATCGACGGAGGCCGAACCGCTAGTCCAGCTCTGGATCCACCGAGCTGTCGTTTTGCAGAGTAGGCCAAACTCGTTTAACAGTGCCCGGGGGCTTGATGGCTGATGAAGTGTTCGGCTTGATGAGGCTGTTCTGTACCTCAGCTGCAAGGGCCGTGGTATGCTCCTCAATACAGAGGGAGTGCTCCATGTTTCCATTGACTGTGATAACACCGCATGGTCCGGGCATCTTGAGCTTTAAGTAAGCATAGTGCGGGACTGCATTGAAGCGGGTGAAGGCGGTGCGTCCGAGCAGTGCGTGATAACCACTGTGAAAGGGGACAATGTCGAATATCAGGTCTTCGCTTCGGAAGTTATCTGGTGAACCGAAGACTACTTCCAATATTGATGAACCCGTGTAGCGGGCCTCTATGCTGGGTATCACCCCTTTAAAGGTGGTGTTACTAGGCTTGATTATTGATGGGTCAATACCCATTTTAGGAACAGTATCTTGATAAATCAAGTTAAGACTATTGTCGCCATCCATAAGGACTCGGCAGAGTTGGAATCCATTGATGATTGGATTGAGGACCAGGGTTGCCGAACCTCCATGATGAATACTGGTCGGGTGGTCCCTACGATCGAAGGTGATCGGACAAGCTGACCAAGGGTTGCATTTTGGGGCGTCGGCTCTACAGCGTAGATGTCCCTTAATGCGCGCTTGTGCTCCCTGTTGGGGATATGAGTGACGTATATCATATTCACTATTTTTACCTAAGGGGGAAATTTCTTCTGCCCCCCTGTGTTCGGTGGGCGGGGCTCATCATCATCCTCACTTGGTGGCCCTTTCCACTTATGTTCGATATTTAATTTACCATCCTGTTTGAATACCCAACAGTTTCTGTTGGAATGATTTGCAGGCTTGTCGGGGGTGCCATGAATATGGAAAGGCATGTTGAGTATTTTTTCCCAATTGGATGGGCCATCCCTTTTTCCTTTGAATGACTTCTTCCGCTGACCGGGTTTAGAGCCGCTGAATCCGGCGTTGACCGCCATATCTTCGGTTTCTTCATTGTTGTTCCGACGCTTGTGTTTGTTACGTCGTGGTCGTCCGTTGTCGTCCCTGGCTTCGGAGGTGCCGGGGTCACTGGTACTGTTGCATCTACAAGCCAACCAGCTGTCTTCTCCCGCGCAGAAGCGGGTCATGAGTGTGGTAAGAGCTGACATAGACTTCGGCTTTTCTTGGCCGAGGTGTCGGGCAGGTCATTTGTCACGGACGCTATGTTTAAAGGCCGCAAGGGCTTCGGCGTTCGAACAGTCGATGATTTGGTTCTTTTTAATTAAGAACTGAGTCTAGGGTTTGCGAGCTGATTCTCTGAGTTGCTGGACTATCTGACTAAGGTCATCGGCGTCCAGTGGCCGGACATAAGTACCTTGGAAGTTGTCTTGAAATGCATCCTCCAAATCTTCCCAGCTGCCAATATAGTTCTCTAGGAGGCTGTTTAGCCAGTGCCATGCTGGTCCCTTTAAATTTAGGGGGTGGTATTTAATGGCATGGAGATTGTCACCGCAAGCCATGTGGATATGGAGAAGAAAATCTTCAATCCATACCGCTGGACCCGTTGTTCCATCGTATGCTTCGATGTTTACGGGTTTAAACCCTTCTGGAAACTGGTGCTGCATTACCTCATCGGTAAAGCATAAGGGGCGTGCGGCGCCTCTATATCAGGCAACGTCACAGCGGAGTTTGGATGACATCCGTGTTCGGTTTTCGGCCCGAGTGAGGTTATGCTTATCGCGCCAGGCTTGATGGTCGTTATCTCGCATTGGAGTGTGCCCGCTTGATCCATAGATTGATCTAGTTTGACCGGCTCTATTGTCCAGGTCATGACGTAGGTCATAAGTGGAGCCTGGAGCCGCTGGTGGGGTGGCATGGGCTGGCGTTCGGCGTAAGCAGCCGCTTTGTCTCGTCCACGTGGTGGTCGGTCTGGTTCGTCAGCGTGATTATATCTTGACGGTATTGGCTCAAGGGCCTCGTCATCGAATTTTGGCAATAGGCAACGCTTCGGATAACTCTTTTTTGGGTGCTCGAGGCCGTATTCCTTGGCAGCTAGGACCTAGGTCTATCTGTCATTGAGCGTATCTTTTTTGGCTTGAAGCTGTTGCTGTTTCTTTTTTATGCTCCTCGTAGTTGCGATCAACTACTGCTTAAAGCGTTCTTGCTCGAGGGGTTCCGCTGGCACGATGAAGTCTTCATTGGCGAGGCTGACATCCTCCTCGGAGACCGGTAGATAGTTACTATCCTCCGAATCCTCATTCTCGACGGGCTCATCAGGGTTGACTTGTCCCTCCTCCCATTCATCCTACTCGTACGCAGGCTCGATGGGGTCTCTGGGATCTTTGGCATCATCCAGAGTGTTGTTGTCTCTGGTGCCGATATTATTTTCCTTTTGCGATGCAATTTTGAGCAACGCCGCTGACATCGATGTTTTGATGGCGCCTCGACAGGCTTGTCCTCAATTAGGTCCTGCCTGCCATCGTCGTCCTTTTTAGGTGTATCCACCATATACACGTCGTATGTGGAGGTGGCCGTCCAATGCCCGGTGATAGGCAGATTTCGACCTGGTTTGTTCCCGGCATCGTCGTCCATACCGTTAATGTCTTTGGAGGCGTAATATAGCATGTCTGTCAAGTCTTCGACAGTGGCTATTAAGTGGGTGGTGGGTGGGACGTAAAAGTCCCCGCTCTCAGCCCCTAGTCCGAGGTTGGTGTAGTTTGGAGGTGATACTTCTGTAATGGCGAGAGATCGCATTAAGTCCAAGGCCTCGTTTAGGAGCGCAGACCGGATGGGGAACTGGGGGCCTGCAGAGCTGGGCTTGGTAGACTCTACCTGGCCATGCTTGCTGGACGCAGACCTCGAGAGTTCGGAGTTGGCATCCAGAGGTGAATTTAGCTCTCCGATGATAGGTAGAGTCCTGTTTGATTCTAGGTTTGCCGAAAACACAGTCGCCTCTGGGTCTCCGGCGGAGAGCTCCGTAGTAGGAGAGAGTCTGACGGGTTCCAAACTCCCATCTTCAGGCGAGGTAGTCTGCTCTAGATCTAAGGCCAGGGCAGGGATGATAGTCGGTCCTTGAGCAGTGCCCTATGATGGATTCGACGTGTTTCCTTCTTGAGGACAAGGAATAGCGGTCGAGGATGCAAACCCTTCGAAGGTCAAGTCTCCTCGGATACCAGCGATGTAATTCAGGTTCCCGAACCTGACCTGATGACCAGGGGCATAGCTATCAATCTGTTCGAGGTGACCAATTGAATTGGCCGGCAAAGCGAAGCCGCCAAACACAAAAAGTTGACCAGGGAGAGAAGTTTCCCCGAAAACAGCATCGTTGTTGCTGATCGAACGAGGCATCGAACCTTCTACCGACGACAGAGTGGAACTCTCAATGAAAGCACCAATGTCGGTGTCAAAACCGGCTGATCTCGGGTAGGGGGTCCCGAACTGTGCGTCTGAGGATCAAAGGTAACAAGGGACACAAGAAACATGATGTTTACCCAGGTTCGGGCCCTCTTAATGGAGGTAAAACCCTATGTCCTGCTTGATTGTATTTGATTAGTATAGGGTTACAAGAGTCGATCTACCTCGAGATCTTAATGGCTAAAACCCTAGATGTCTAGCCTATGCGAATTTTGATAGCCTCTACAAACTAAACCCTCCGGTTTATATACACACCGGAGGGGCCTAGGGTTGTACAGAGTTGGTTTACAAAAGAAGGAAATTACATATCCGGACGCCAATCTTGCCATCCACACATAGGAGTGTCTTATCCGGACACGAGGGAAGGTCTTACACCTTGTATCTTCACGGCCCATCAGTCTGGCCCATATCACACAGCACGGACACCTGAGGACCCCCTAATCCAGGACTCCCTCAGACATCGCCGGCTCAACCGATGCCCCACCCTGCCGGCAACGAGGGGGAGGATTTCCCCCGCTCCGCCGGCAACGAGACAGAGGACATCGCCGTCTCTGTCGAGGCCCCGCCTCGCTGCCAACAAGGCCGCGACACATAGAAAACGAGGAAGAGTAGAACACGGTAGGTCGCCACTGCGTGAGTCCAAGTAAGGCCACCGCTACTACCCTCCGGTTGAAGCCAAGCTAGGCGGGTTGACCATTGATGGCCGATTAGCTTCTTGGCGGTGACGTGGAGTCGGAGAGCTGCGCTGGAGAAGAAGCTTCTGTTCGTCTCAGCCGGACATGGGTGGGTAGCTTCGGTTAATTAATTATACCTCCAGTGCACCCCTTTTTAGTTTAAGAATGTATGAAATGTAATGAAATCTGGCATGTTTTTATGAAATCCGCCCGTTTATGAATGAATTCAGTTCGATTAGTTCGAATTCTTGTATCGCTGGCATTGGATGAACATGCAAAACAATACGTACTAGCATTATTCCCAGGGTGATCACCTCGTTTGCAGCAGTTTCACATGTACTCCCTCCGGTTCTTTTTAGTCTGCATATAAGTTTTGTCTGAAGTCAAAGTATCTCTACTTTGACCATTCTTATAGAAAAAGTATGAACATTCACAATGTAAAATCAACTGACTTGAAAGAAATCTAATATGCGAAGTAAAAAGGAACATATGGAGTACAGATAGTTTGCGCAGCTTTTTAGCGTTCATGTACATTGCAATTCAACACACAAGCCTGGCAATTCACAGGGAACATTCAAAACAATCGATGATTATGCATCTCAGCGATTCACATGTCAAAGCCAATATTTACTTCACAATTAAAGAATAAAGAAAAATCGATCGATGCTACTGACAGCAAAGGGCGTCCCATTCAAAAATATCAAATGCATGTCTTCTTGTTAACATCAATGAGCAAAATTTGACAAGGTTGTCCCGTTCCAAAATGTCAAATGCGTGTTGTTTTGCGTACATCAATGAGCAAACTTTGACAAGGTTTTCCCATTCCAAAATATCAAATGCCTATGATTGTGGAATGTGCATGGTTTGCCATCAGTTCGGACATTGATATGGCACCTCGTGATAAATAAACCAACTGTTCTTTTTGTGCAGTTCCACCAAAATCAACCAAATTCGCGTGTAGCTTGTATGATTTCTCCTTTATATGTTGCAACGCCTTGAACATATCGGCACCTCCTTTCTTGTGGTGGAAATGACTGATTCGATATATTCATGAACATTTTATGCAGTTACCATTGAAATCAAGCTGGGCACCACTGTTTGCACAAATAGAAAAAAGTGATTAGTATAAAGCAAACTATACTATGAATTGACAGTTTAAACAGGCAACCTACATGATCCATGCAGAGCACACATTTAAAAAAATGGAACTCACCGGAAGGAATCCTAACACAACATTGTATTGGCCACATCAACAAAGATGGAGATTCATGAGTCCTTCTGAGTTGAAGTTAGTTTGTTGTTGTAGGCAATAATGTAACCATACTTCAACTGCTACCTTCTTAAGAAGAGAGGCTTGGCTTCTTTATCCTAGCATAATCGAAACTAGGCACTTCACATACTCCATATTTTTCTTCTTCTTCAGAGGAGGAGGATGATCCTGTTGTGCAAAGACAAGACGGCAACTAAATGCTAGCATCGCTGTTCGCTCGAAAAAATGAAAGGAAATATTTAAAATAGCACAGATGAAGCACTTCTGAAGGACAATGCCACTTTCTCATGACAGTATCTAAACAGTAGCACAACACCAATAGAGATGACAAAGCTCAATCATATGGATGAAATCCGTGGGCGAGTACCAACCTTTGTCAGGAGGTTTATTGTGTAGAGCATATAGATCAACCACTTCTCCGGAACCATATGTTGTTATCTACCGTGGTTGCCATGCTTACTATATACTCCTCGATTAGTTTAATGTTTCCAACATATTCTTGTGCAGTTCCACTAAAATATATGTTATCTTCAAAGAAGATCCCTGTTTGCACAATTAGAGATAATTACATATTACATTAAGAGTGGCATCAAATCAGTGGAAAAACAATTGCTCGTTCCAGCCATAGCAATATATTAAGATGCAGAACTATATCATTACTTGTGTCATCACAGTTCCGGTGCTTGATTACAGCACCGGGAGTTGATTTTTGTTTTTCTTTTGCTTGTTCCCCCCCTTCATCATTTGGTTCAATAACAGACAGGCTTCGCCTTCGATGTAAGATTTGGCATGTCAATTAGGGAGCACAAGTATAGCACTAAACAACGACATTAATTTCTGATGAAAGTGGCAAAATACAGGCCAGCAGTTGTGAAATATCCTTATCTTAACTCAATGGGATATTATGGTGCACATATAGATTGGAAGTCTTGTCTCCATTTGTGCAGTTCACTAAAATCAAGCAACATTACCGTATAAGTAGCACAACATATGGAAGCACACTACACAATCATGTGAAAGAAGGATAGTATTGACCTCTCATGACACGGAATTCAAACAACCTATAATAAGAAGATCTGAACCAAATTTGCCAACACGGATAGGAAGTCAGATCTCCTCTTGTGCAGTTCCACTAAGATCAAGCAATCAAGCAACGTTTTCGGTGTGAAATTTTGGTTGAACTGCATAAAACACTCTTAAAACAGAAGTGTTTTGTGCAGTGCAACAAAAGGTCACAATAGCAACAAGGTGATGTAGATAACCATGTTTACACAGAGGTGCAAAGGAAACAATTAGTGGTCAATAACGGTGGATGACATAGAAGCCAACAAAAAGAAGCATCTAACTAATCTAAATGGGCAAGAAAGCAAGACAATAGCATTTCTCAAACAGTGGCATTGATTCATATTAACAATAAAATTCGTTAAACATGTAATTTGCTTTTAACTGTGGCATTGCATCAATTTTCCAGCAGCATTATCAGAGGGTGTTTGTTTACAGGGAATTTTTGGTGTAGGGACTAAAGAAAATCCCTTTAAGTCCCATCTAAACCAAAAAGGAGGGACTTTTAGGGACTAAAAGTGGGCATTTGGGACTAAAGAAAGAAGACCCTAAGGGAGAGTCTTTTTGGGATTTTTTCCAACAGTTGCCCCTGCCCCGCATCACACCTTATCTCTATTAGTTCATTACTAGGGGTAACATGGTCTTTTAGCATGTCATTTAATAACCTCTAGTCCATGTTTAGTCCCTGGAACCAAGCAGGTAGGGACTAGGGACTTTTTAGTTGGGACTAAAAAAAGTCCTAGGACTTTTTAACCAAATAGGGCCTTAGATTAACAACAGCTAAAGAGTTGCACGGGACAGCGGACACACTAGCACCATGTTCATCTACCAATGTACAAAGGGTTGATGCATAGTTTGGTGCAACAAAGAACAAACAACCAAGGAGCATATTTGTGTTGGTCCCAGTTTTGTTATCTTTAGACACCTTTTCCTATGTGAGGGCGGCAAATCTAGTCCTGCTCAAACTCTACAGCCTTGTCCCCCAAAACAAAAAGATCAGTTCGTTACAGATGTGCGTACTGCGTTTGTCATTGTTTTCCCTTTTCAACCAACGTAGGCACCGGATAGCCAGTTTGTACTAGTACTTTCCCCACTTCCTTTCCTCTTTGAACCACGTCCTAGATTCATGCTATACAACTTTCTCCACTACTTCCCCCTTCCTTTCCTCTTTGAACCACGTCCTAGATTCATGCTATACAACTTTCCCCACAACTTTCCCCCTTCCTTTCCTCTTTGAACCACGTCCTAGATTCATGCTATACAACTTTCCCCACAACTTTCCCCCTTCCTTTCCTCTTTGAACCACGTCCTAGATTCATGCTATACAACTTTCCCCACAACTTTCCCCCTTCCTTTCCTCTTTGAACCACGTCCTAGATTCATGCTATACAACTTTCCCCACAACTTTCCCCCTTCCTTTCCTCTTTGAACCACGTCCTAGATTCATGCTATACAACTTTCCCCACAACTTTCCCCCTTCCTTTCCTCTTTGAACCACGTCCTAGATTCATGCTATACAACTTTCCCCACAACTTTCCCCCTTCCTTTCCTCTTTGAACCACGTCCTAGATTCATGCTATACAACTTTCCCCACTACTTTCCTGTTTGATCCAACACATAGATTCGAGTGAAGAAGCGTAAAAAGCCCACATGCAGCTAGAGCAATGCATGTGGAATATGTAAATTATACCTTAAGGTTCTTGGGGTGTGGTTTGGTGGGCGACCGGAGGCCGTTCTGCCCAGACTATGTACGACAGCGAGGAAGAAGGGGTCGGAGGCCCTCCCGCGCCGCCGCTGGGTGAAATAGAACAGCTACGCTGGTAGTGGATTCCCTCCCTCATCGACGACGACAGCATTAAGCCTCCTTCCCTTCCCGGCGGACGGATCCTGGCGGCTCTTTGACCAACAGTGAGGGGAGAGAGAGAGGCCAACGAATTCTTGTTTAGATATGGAGAGGGTGAGAGAATGTGAAGAGAGAAACTACAAGCACTGAGGCTCTAGCGTGTATATATATAGTGGAGAGAGAGTTTGAAGAGTGCAAACCCTAGAAAACAAATGTCGAGGCTGCAGCGTATACGTGATGCGGTGATTATACGGTCACTGCGAGATCGTATAGCTCCGTATCCATCCATTTTGACCAGTCAAAAAATCCTCCTGGCACCGCCCCAGATCACTTTCTCTCTCTGTCATGCAGGGCCTACCTGTCATTGGGTGGAAGAAAGAAGTCAAACAAAAACAAAATTATGCTCAAGTGTGGTTATCGAACCCGAGACCTCAAGTTTGATGAACGAACAGGCTAACCAGCTGCACCACCCTCATGTTATGTTTAACGAGAGGAAAATAACCTTTTATAAATTCCGGCATTCTTGCAACAAGCATGCCGTGTTTTTTTTGCGTGGAAGTCATTGGGATTTAAATCATAATCGTGTCATGTGGCTTTGGTGGTAAGGTCTTTTGGGATTTAAAGTGGTGTTGGTAGTACAGAAATAATGCAGCCTTAGTCACCTTACCTCTCTCCACGTAGTACATTGGGTCCCACCAGTTAGAGGGTGAAACAAACAAATTAATAAGAAAAAATAAAAGCGCCAGTAGTGTATCTTACCTCACACATCTCGCTACTGCTCGTGAACACTGTCCAATTGATCCCCCTATTTGCTCATGTACTATTTTAAGTGAATCCTTATTATAACATGCACACAATACGCATGCATGCACTCGCACACTAGCACGCAGCGGGCACACACACACTAGTTAGCACACACCATGCACACACCAGCGACTGACGACGAAGTTGAGGCCGCAGGGTCGTACTTCGGCAGTCACACGACAATCGTGCGCACAAGGCGAGTAGAGCGACCTAGTGTGGGTGTCATCATAGTCACCATTGATGGCCATGTTATCTCACACAGATGGAGTTCGTATGTGTTGCGCCACAATCAGCGAGAGCTCGGAGTTGGCGTAGTGGTAGAGCAATGGGTCGACGACCTCAGGTGGCAGGGGCAACAATGGGAACGGCGGACAACAAGTGAGGTATTGCACGAACTTGCGGCAAAAGAGGCCAACGTGCGACTTGAGTCCGTGCTAGTGCGGGTGCATGCACGGCAAGCTGCGCGCTGCATGCGTGTGCCACTACTAAAGGTAGAAAACTATATTTGCCACTAGTTAATCACATGGAGGTTGGTGTAGCTAGTTAGCCTGTTTGCCCGTATAAAGCGTGAGGTCTATGGTTCGAACCACGCCCACGTGCTTATTTTCATTTTTGTTCAACTTCTTTCTTCCACCCAATGACAGGTAGGACCATCATGACAGAGAGACAAAACTGATCTGACAAGGTGCCAGGAGGATTCTTTGTCTGGTCAAAATGGATGAATACATAGCTATACGATTTCACAGTGACCGTATAATCACCTCATCATGTATATAGTGACCGTATCGACCGTATTCTTGAGTACAGTGACCAATGTGAACTTATACAACAAGTTCAATGACCAACAGTGCATTTACTTTATTAATTATTTAGTTTGTACACTTTGCTCTCTTCCAATAATTTTGGGCACTTGTATTCGACCTAAGTCAGTGTGCCACCGTATCTCGTACTACTCCCTCCATCTAGGTGTAAGTCACATTAGAAGGTGCAGCGGGACCAAGGTGCAAGCAGATTGGAGGAGAAGGAGAAACTTGATCGGTCCTTCCTCCAATCAAAACCCTGATTTCTGTCTCTAAATGCAACAATTAATCAGAACAACTAAGAGATGCCGTTTTAGCTACCATGCAGGGCCACATATTAACTAGCATGCAAGCCGACTTTGATTTCTCGACTGATCAACGCGTAGTTGCGCTCCATGCATTGGGTTTCCGGGGGAGATAATAAGGCAGAGTAAGGGAGCATTTGGTTACATTGCTTAGTATGGAAATTGCTCGGCTAGCATAGCTAGCCAACTTTCGCTTTGCCAACCTTGCCTAGTCAAACGGTTTAGTTCTTTTTCTTACCAGCCTTGCCCCGTAAAATCATTGTCATGAGTGGGTCATCGATTTTTCCGTGCGCAAAGTTTGCCGTCGGAAGTGAGCCGATTTGGCTCTCCTAAGCTAGCAAGGTTTTTCTATTCCACCCAAGCTAGCTGGCCCACAAAAGCTAACATATTTTAATAGTTCCAAACGCCTAACCTTGCACAACTAGGCTATAACTGTTCTTTCTAAGGATCGAAATGCTCCCTAAGTAACAACGCTCGCTAGCAACGAGGCCAGGAGGGGATTGAGATGCGAAGTTAATGGACGACGCCTAAACATTTTGGGAATATTTGATTTTTGTAAGATGACTTAACACCTAGACGGAGGGAATACTACTCCTCAGTCCAGGTTTGATGGAATATTCGTCACCTCTTCTCTTCTTGTACGTACTCCATTTGTATCTCACTTCCTGTGGCTTTGCACTCGCACGATATTTCTATTCTATGAACCTCTGTGTGTGTGTGTGTGCGTGTGTGTGTGTGTGTGTTTAATAGCACGTGTGTGTTAGAGAGAGCGACATATCGACCTACTCTATAGAGAGATGGTGTGTAGTCTACGATTTAGCCGCGAGATTCGGTGCATCCTCTCGTTTCTAGGCGTCCAGTCGGGACAGCTTCCACGCCTGGTCATGACTAGCCTGGCCCACCCAAAGCCCCTCCGTCGCCCGTGCGCACTTTCCGCCCGAAACGGTCAGCGCCGCACCAAAGAATCGGTGCCACATTCATGCCCGGGCAGAGTAGACGTGACCTCTCACTAGTGCCTGTGTTGAAGGGAGAAGCGGATTCAAGAGTGGTGGTTGCTTCGTCCGTCCAACTTACTGTTGGGTCTATGTGATTTGATGGCTCATTGGTCATTATTACTGAGGTGGTACGACTACTGGAAGCCCCATGCTTTGGCGAAAGGAGGTACTAGATTGCAATTTTCTCCATTCTTACAGTGGAGGAGTGCGAAAGCAGTGAAAACACGCAGGCTCAGTGATTACATGGCCCACCTCACACTATCACCATATTTCCTAGACACCATGCGACACCTAACTCTTTACATAGTACTAGTATAGTACGTACTGTAATTTATCAGCGAGAAAAATTTGTACAATGCTATGAAGCTTCCAGCTTCTGTTTCATGTATCTTGCGTCCAAGGTTGTTGCAATATTTCATCAAATACAAAGGAGACTAACATGCATGCTATTGCATTTCAATAATTGACAGATCATAGCCAATATGTACTTCCTCCGTTCCAAAATAAGTGACACTTATTTTGGAACAGAGACAACTAAAGAAAAAAATGATCCATGCAGTCCCTAGCCCTTGAACCGTAAACCCTAACCAGGCTTTAATTTACTGGCAACGTTGAAGCTTTCGAAGAAATGTAGTTTGCAACCCTTTGAGCATCGGATCACTTTGTGCAGTTTCACTAAAATCGAGATGAGCATCCCTGTGGCAAAGAAATTGAAGAAGCGTGATTAGAATAAGATTACTGGGACTAGTTGATGAGACATAAACTCATCACAATTACAGTATGTAGAAGCCAGTAGAGGTATGTGTGGGGCAAAGAAGTAGAGAAATATCCACATGGAGTGATGTGGGTACCTGGGGCAGTGGTGCAAGCCGGCTGTAAGGAAGTTGTACCTGAGGGATCTCAGGACGCAGCTCAACCTAGAGGAGGGCCGCGGGAGGCGGCAACTTCCCACATCGCGGCAGTGAGCAAGGAACGGAGGCAACCTCACCGGCTTTGTGAGAGAGAACGGCGGGGACCCCTGATCGGGACGTGCCGACAATGGGTTTTCACCATCGGCGACGGCGACCGCATCTACATTAAGCATCCACCCCTTCCCCCGGCGGACGTGATCCACCCGGATGTTATAGATGTGGCCACAATCGTTTTGTGTGAGGGAGTGTGAAGAGAGCAACCCCAACAAGAAACCGTGTAGGATCGTCCTGGCTATGTATATAGTGGAGCGGTTTCCTTTTCTCTCCGTATGAACCTATTTATATTGCGTACATGCCACTGAAGAAAAAAAACTTTATTTATAACTGACGCGGCACCGTTCATGCGTGGTTCCCGACCCTCCATTATTTATAAGTGAGTAACTACTACTAGACGCGTCAAATTATCACGTGGGCTGCATCATCTTACAGAAATGAGCTCCATCGTTCCACGTGTGTGGTTGGAAAAGACGCAAAGAGTGCTACTAGTGCACTACGTGCGTGGGTGCGTGCACCTCTTCTCTTCGAGCATGGTTATTAAAAGTATAGACCACTACTGTACTACCACGCGGTTATTATATATGGGCAAAGAGTATAGGCAGTAATAATGACTAATAAGCCGTGAAATCACGAGGCCCACCTCTATCTATGTTTGACCGAGGAAGAAACTATCATTTCACTCCTCGTTGAATATCCACACTACAAAAAAATACACTTCCGTGATGATACGTGTTTGTCACAGTAGGTCGCTTTTTTTGTCATGCATGTACATCCATGAAAAATTTATGACAGAATCAAGATAGTCATACCTGTGCTGTCGTAGAAGTGTTCCATGACATTACCAAAATTATCATCATGGAAGTGTCCACTTCCATGATGATAAATCGTGCGTCACAGAAGTGCTTTCGTCAAGGGTGACCGACACGTGGCATGCACCGTAACGGAACACTGTTAAGCTATTGGGTCGGGTTTTGGATCCGATAACCCGTTAACCACGTGTAAAATCATCATTGGCTAGAGGAAACACGTGTCGACTCATCGTTGGGACAGATGTCATCCACTCACTGGACAGAAGGCGCCTATAATACATCGACACGTGGCACGGCCCAACAAGTTTAAATGGGCCGGCCCAACTAAAGGCCCACAAGATTTTGCGGACCATAATGGGTCGGCCCAGCTAAAGGCCCACGGGATTTTGCGGACCATAATGGGCTGGCCCAGCTAAAGGCCCACAAGATTTCGCGGGCCATAATGGGCCGGCCTAGGTAAAGGCCCACAAGATTTTCGTGTGCCATAATAGGCCAGCCCAGGTAAAGGCCCACGGTGACTCTAGCCCATAGTGAACAGTAATTTTCTTTATACCCGTTAACGGCCCGTGATTTACATGGGCCCTTTCCAGCCTGTGTTAGCTTTCGGCCTATTAACGGCCCATACGTTCTTGGGCTCCTTTTCGGCCCTCGATTACTTCCGGCCCGTTACTGGCATGTTCCCCTAATGGGCCAAATTCGGCCCATGGCAAGAGTCGGCCCGTTACTGGCCTGTTCCACTAATGGGCCAAATTCGGCCCATGGCAAGAGTCGGCCCGTTACTGGCCCATTACCCTAATGGGCCAAATTCGGCCCATGGTAAGAGTCGGCCCGTTTCTGGCCTGTTAACCCGTTGCGTCATTTCCATCCCATCCTATATTCTGGCCCATTAACGACCCATTATGCCTGTGACAAAATTAAGCCTTTGTTGTCCTACGGCCTGTTACCGTGCTGGGCCGATACCAATTACGCCTGATTATGGCCCATGTGGACCCATTTATTCGACGGCCCGAGGCCCACCGATTACAGGCCCATTTATCGACGGCCCGTAGGAGACCCATGGATACTACGACCTGTATATGGCCCATGGTAGTTGCGGCCACTAGCAAACCAGGGAAAAAGAAGACTAGGAAATAAATAAGGCCGAAACTAACGCTAGGCTATTAAGGCGATTGCACAGATTACATCCACTCAGCATCAAAGATCGCCAGCAGTGCAAATATAGGGAACACCCTACACTATACAAAAATGGCTTGCTGTTTTCTTCAGGCGGTGGCTGCACGTTAAGAATAAATTTTGTATCACACCCAAACAAATTACAACTATATAACAAAAGGAAGGTTGGCATAAAACTTAACAGTCTAGCAGATAAATGCACCACCAGAAGTTCAGAAGCTCAGTTCATTTGACCTGACTGTTACGTTTTCATGCTGTATTGTCCGATGGAGCACCATGACCCTCGCCTTCATTTCCCCTAGGCTCATGAACAACATAGCAAATGTCTGATAGTCTGGTTTCAAAACCATGCATATCTTGACGACATTGAGCAATGTTTCTCCTTGTTTCACAAAGGGTCTCTGTTAGGGAATGGACTTGTGTCTGGATTGTTGGAAATATGCCCTAGAGGCAATAATAAATTAGTTATTATTATATATTTCATTGTTCATGATAATCGTTTATTATCCATGCTAGAATTGTATTGATAGGAAACTCAAATACATGTGTGGATACATAGACAACACCATGTCCCTAGTAAGCCTCTAGTTGACTAGCTCGTTGATCAATAGATGGTTACGATTTCCTGACCATGGACATTGGAAGTCGTTGATAACGGGATCACATCATTAGGAGAATGATGTGATGGACAAGACCCAATCCTAAGCCTAGCACAAAGATCGCGTAGTTCGTATGCTAAAGCTTTTCTAATGTCAAGTATCATTTCCTTAGACCATGAGATTGTGCAACTCCCGGATACCGTAGGAGTGCTTTGGGTGTGCCAAACGTCACAACATAACTGGGTGGCTATAAAGGTTCACTACAGGTATCTCCGAAAGTGTCTGTTGGGTTGGCATGAATCGAGACTGGGATTTGTCACTCCGTGTAAACGGAGAGGTATCTCTGGGCCCACTCGGTAGGACATCATCATAATGTGCACAATGTGACCAAGGAGTTGATCACGGGATGATGTGTTATGGAACGAGTAAAGAGACTTGCCAGTAACGAGATTGAACAAGGTATCGGGATACCGACGATCGAATCTCGGGCAAGTATCGTATCGCTAGACAAAGGGAATTGTATACGGGATTGATTAAGTCCTTGACATCGTGGTTCATCCGATGAGATCATCGTGGAACATGTGGGAGCCAACATGGGTATCCAGATCCCGCTGTTGGTTATTGACCGGAGAGTTGTCACGGTCATGTCTGCATGGTTCCCGAACCCGTAGGGTCTACACACTTAAGGTTCGATGACGCTAGGTTTATAGGGAATAGATATATGTGGTTACCGAATGTTGTTCGGAGTCCCGGATGAGATCCTGGACATCAGGAGGAGTTCCGGAATGGTCCGGAGGTAAAGATTTATATATGGGAAGTCCTGGTTTGGTCACCGGAAAAGTTTCGGGTGCTATCGGTAACGTACCGGGACCACCAGGTGGGGCTACCTGCACAAGAGGGCTGCGTGGGCCAAGTGTGAGGGGGGGGACCAGCTCCAGGTGGGCGGGTGCGCCCCCCCAGGGCCCAAGGCGAAGAGAGAAGGGAAAAGGGGGAAACCCTAGGCTCAGATGGGCCTAAGGCCCACCTAGTGGTGCGCCCCCCCTCTCTCCCCCCTTGGCCACCCCCTAGATGGGATCTAGGGCTGGCCGCCACCCCTAGGGGTGGAAACCTAGGTGGGGGCGCAGCCCCTCCCTTTCCCCTATATATAGTGGGGGTTTTGGGCTGCCATACACACGAGAACATCTCCTTCTTGGCGCAGCCCTACCCCTCTCCCTCCTCGTCTCTTGCGGTGCTTGGCGAAGCCCTGCTGGAGTACCACGCTCCTCCACCACCACCACGCCGTCGTGCTGCTGCTGGATGGAGTCTTCCCCAACCTCTCCTTCTCCCCTTGCTGGATCAAGGCGTAAGAGACGTCACCGTGCTGTACGTGTGTTGAACACGGAGGTGCCGTCCGTTCGACACTAGGATCATTGTTGATTTGGATCACGACAAGTACTGCTCCATCAACCCTGTTCACTTGAACGCTTCCGCTTAGCGATCTACAAGGGTATGTAGATGCACTCTCCTTCCCCTCGTTGGTAGATTACTCCATAGATTGATCTTGGTGATGCGTAGAAAATTTTGAATTTCTGCTACGTTCCCCAATAGTGGCATCATGAGCTAGGTCTATGCGTAGTTTCTATGCACGAGTAGAACACAAAGCAGTTGTGGCCATCGATTTTGTCAATTTGCTTGCCGTTACTAGTCTTATCTTGATTCGGCGGCATCGCGGGATGAAGCGGCCCGGACCGACCTTACACGTACTCTTACGTGAGACTGGTTCCACCGACTGACATGCACTAGTTGCATAAGGTGGCTAGCGGGTGTCTGTCTCTCCCACTTTAGTCGGATCGGATTCGATGAAAAGAGTCCTTATGAAGGGTAAATAGAAATTGGCATATCACGTTGTGGTTTTCGCGTAGGTAAGAAACGTTCTTGCTGGAAACCTATTGCAGCCACGTAAAAACTTGCAACAACAATTAGAGGACGTCTAACTTGTTTTTGCAGCATATGCCTTGTGATGTGATATGGCCAAAAGGATGTGATGAATGATATATGTGATGTATGAGATTGATCATGTTAGGAATCACGACTTGCATGTCAATGAGTATGACAACCGGCAGGAGCCATAGGAGTTGTCTTAATTTATTTATGACCTGCGTGTCAACATAAACGTCATGTAATTACTTTACTTTATTGCTAAAGCGTTAGCCATAGTAGTAGAAGTAATAGATGACGAGACAACTTCAAGCCGACACGATGATGGAGATCATGGTGTCATGCCGGTGACAACGATGATCATGGAGCCCCGAAGATGGAGATCAAAAGGAGCAAAATGATATTGGCCATATCATGTCACTATTTGATTGCATGTGATGTTTATCATGTTTTACATCTTATTTTCTTAGAACGACAGTAGCTTAAATAAGATGATCACTCACTAAAATTTCAAGAAAAGTGTTCCCCCTAACTGTGCACCGTTGCGAAGGTTCGTCGTTTCGAAGCACCACGTGATGATCGGGTGTGATAGATTCTAACGTTCGAATACAACGGGTGTAAGCCAGATTTACACACGCAATACACTTAGGTTGACTTGACGAGCCTAGCATGTACAGACATGGCCTCGGAACACGGAAGACCGAAAGGTCGAGCATGAGTCGTATAGAAGATACGATCAACATGAAGATGTTCACCGATGTTGACTAGTCCGTCTCACGTGATGATCGGACACGGCCTAGTTGACTCGGATCATGTTTCACTTAGATGACTAGAGGGATGTCTATCTGAGTGGGAGTTCATTAAATAATATGATTAGATGAACTCAATTATCATGAACATAGTCTAAATTGTCTTTGCAAATATGTTGTAGATAAATAGCTCATGTTGTAGCTCCCTGTTTCAATACGTTCCTAGAGAAATATTAAGTTGAAAGATATTGTAAGCAATGATGCGGACTGGGTCCGTAGTCCGAGGAGTGTCCTCACTGCTACACAGAAGGCTTACGTCTTTGATGCACCGCTCGATGTGCAAACCCCTACAACGTCGTCTGTGGATGTTGTGAACACCTGACAGACACGTCCTGATGACTACTTGATAGTTTAGTGCACCATACTTTACGGCTTAGAATCGGGATTCCAATGACGTTTTAAACGCCATAGAACATATGAGATGTTCCAAGAGCTGAAATTGGGATTTCAGGCTCATGCCCGTGTTGAGAGGTGTGAGACCTCTGACAAGTTCTTTTGCCAACAAGATGGAGGAGAATAGCTAGCTAGTGAGCATGTGCTCAGAATGTCTGGGTGCTACAATCACTTAAATCAAGTGGGAGTTAAACTTCCAGATAAGATAGTGATTGATAGAGTTCTCTAGCCACTATCACTAAGCTACTAGATCTTCGTGATGAACTATGACATGCAAGGGATGTAGTTGATCCTGGAGCTGTTCGCGGTGTTTAAGACCGCAAAAGGTAGAAATCAAGAAGGAGCATCAAGTGTTGATGGTTTGACAAGACCACTGGTTTCAAGAAGGGCAAGGGCTAGAAGGGAAACTTCATGGATGGCAAACCAGTTGCCGCTCCAGTGAAGGAACCCAAGGTTGAACCCAAACCCGAGACTAAGTGCTTCTATTGTAAGGGGAACGGTCAATGGTAGCGGAATTACCCCAAATGCATGGTAGATAAGAAGGCTGGCAACTTCAACAAAGTATATATGTGTTTTAATGTGTACCTCACTACTACTCCTGGTAGCACCTGGGTATTGGATACCGGTTCAGTTGCTATTTTTTGGTGACTTGAAGCAAAAGCTACGGACTAAAAGGAGACTGGCTAAGGGCGAGGTGACGATGTATGTTGGCAGTGTTTCCAAAGTTGATGAGATCACCATCGCACGCTCCATGTGCCTTGGGGGTTAGTATTGAACCTAGATAAATGTTATCAGGTTTCTACGTTGAGCATGAATATGATTAGATCATGTTCATTGCAATACGGTCATTCATTTAAGTTAGAGAATAATGGTTATTCTGTTTACATGAATGATACCTTTCATGGTCATGCACCCTATGTGAATGGTTCATTGAATCTCGGTTGTGGTAATACGCGTGTTCACGCCAAAAGATGTAGAGTTAATAATGATAGTACCACTTTCTTGTGGCACTGCCGCTTAGGTCATATTGGCGTAAGATGCATGAAGAAACTCCATATCGATGGATGTTTGGAGTCACTTGATTTTAAATCGCTTGACACATGCGAGCCATGCCTCATGGGCAGGATGACTAAGACCCCGCTTTCAGGTACAATGAAACGGGCAAGTGACTTGTTTGAAATCATACATGCTGATGCGTGTGATCCAATGAGAATTGAAGCGTGCGGTGGATATCGCTATTTTCTCATCTTCACTGACGATTTGAGTAGATATAGGTATATTTACTTAATGAAGCACAAGTCTGAAACGTTTGAAAAGTTCAAGCGATTTCTGAGTGAAGTTAAGAATCATCATAACAAGAAGATCAAATTCCTACGATCTGATCAATGAGAATATCTGAGTTATGAGTTTGGCAATCACTTAAGACATTGTGGAATTGTTTCACAGTTGAAGCCACCTGGAACACCACAGGGTAATGGTATGTCCGGACGTCGTAATCGAACCTTATGAGATATGGTGCGATCTATGATGTCTCTTACTGATCTACCGCTTTCATTTTGAGGTTATGCGTTAGAGACAGCTGCATTCACTTTAGATAGGACACCATCTAAGTCCGTTGAGACAACATCATATGAACATTGGTTTGGAAAGAAACCAAAGTTGTCGTTTCTTAATGTTTGGGGCTGCGATGCTTAAGGCTTCAGCCGGAGAAGCTCGAACCCAAAGCGGACAAACACATCTTCATAGGATACCCAAAGGTGACAGTTGGGTATACCTTCTATCTCAGATCCGAGGGCAAATTGTTTGTCACTAGGAACGGGTCCTTTCTCGAGAAGGAGTTTCTCTCGAAAGAATTGAGTGGGAGGAAGATAGAACTTGGTGAGGTTGTCGAACCTTTACTTCAACCAGAAAGTGATGCAACACAGAAAGATGTTTTCTCTGGCACCTACCTCTGTTGAAGAGGAAGTTAATGATAGTGATCATGAAGCTTCAGATCAAGTTGTTATCGAACCTTGTAGGTCGACAAGGATATGTACTACTCCTAAGTGGTACGGTAATCCTGTCTTAGATATCATGTTGTTAGACAACAATGAACCTACGAGCTATGGAGAAGCGATGGTGGGCCCGTATTCCGACAAATGGTTAGAAGCCATGAAATCCGAGATAGGATCCATATATGGACTTTGGTGGACTTTCCCGATGATCGGCAAGCCGTTGAGATAAATGGATCTTTAAGAAGAAGACGGACGTGGGCAGTAGTGTTACCGTCTATGAAGCTCGACTTGTGGGAAAGAGTCTTTTCACAAGTTCAAGGAGTTGACTACGATGAGAATTTCTCACCCATAGCGATGCTTAAGTCCGTGGGAATCATGTTAGCATTAGCTGTATTTTTCGATTATGAAATCTTACACATGGATGTCAAAACAAGTTTTCTTACCAGTTTTTGTAAGAAAAGTTGTATGTGATACAAATAAAAGGTTTTGACGATCCTAAGGATGCTAAAAGGTATGCTTGCTCCAGCAATCCTTCTATGGACTAGAGCAAGCATCTCGGAGTCGGAATATATGCTTTGATGGAGTAATCAAAGCTTTTAGGTTTATACAATGTTTGTTAGAAACTTGTATTTACAAGAAAGTGAGTGGGAGCACTACAATATTTCTGATAAGTATATGTGGATGACATATTGTTGATCTGAAATAATGTAGAACTTCTGGAAAGCATAAACGGTTGTTTGAAGAGTGATTTTCAAAGGAAGACCTGGATAAAGCTGCTTACATATTGGGCATCAAGATCTATAGAAATAGATCAAGACGCCTGATGATACTTTCAAAGAACGCACGCCTTGACATGTTTTTGAAAGAGTTCAAAATAGATCAGTCAAAGAAGGGGTTCTCACCTGAGTTGTAAGGTGTGAAGTTGAGTAAGACTCGAAGATTGACCACGACAGAAGAAAGAGGAAGGAAGAAGGTCGTCCCCTATGCTTTTGTCATAGGCTCTATATGGTATGCCATGCTGAGTACCGCACCAGATGTGTGACTTGCCACATGTCTGGCAAGAGGGTACAAAGGTGATCTAGGAGTAGATCACCAGATAGCGGTCAAAATTATCCTTAGAGGAATAAGGAAATGTTTCTCGGTTATGGAGGTGATAAAGAGTTCGACGTAAAGAGTTACGTCGATGCAAGCTTAACACCTATCCGGATAGCTCTGAGTAGAGATACCGGATACGTATAATGGAGCAACAATTTGGAATAGCTCCAAGTGGAACGTGGTAGCAGCATCTACGATATGACATAATGTTTTGCGAAGTACATAGGGATCTGAATATGGCAAGACCCGTTGACTACAACCTCTCTCACAAGCATAACATGATCAAACCCAGAACTCATTGAGTATTAATCACATAGTGATGTGAACTATATTAGTGACTCTAGTAAACTCTTTGGATGTTGGTCACATGGCGATGTGACCTGTGAGTGTTAATCACATGGCGATGTGAACTAGATTATTGACTCTAGTGCAAGTGGGAGACTGTTGGAAATATGCCCTAGAGACAATAATAAATTAGTTATTATTATATATTTCATTGTTCATGATAATCGTTTATTATCCATGCTAGAATTATATTGATAGCAAACTCAGATACATGTGCGGATACATAGACAACACCATGTCCCTAGTAAGCCTATAGTTGACTAGCTCGTTGATCAATAGATGGTTACGGTTTCCTAACCATGGACATTGGATGTCGTTGATAACAGGATCACATCATTAGGAGAATGATGTGATGGACAAGACCCAATCCTAAGCCTAGCACAAAGATCATGTAGTTCGTATGCTAAAGCTTTTCTAATGTCAAGTATCATTTCCTTAGACCATGAGATTGTGCAACTCCCGGATACCGTAGGAGTGCTTTGGGTGTGCCAAATGTCACAACGTAACTGGGTGTCTATAAAGGTTCACTACAGGTATCTCCAAAAGTGTCTGTTGGGTTGGCACGAATCGAGACTGGGATTTGTCACTCCGTGTAAACGGAGAGGTATCTCTGGGCCCACTCGGTAGGACATCATCATAATGTGCACAATGTGACCAAGGAGTTGATCACGAGATGATGTGTTACGGAATGAGTAAAGAGACTTGCCAGTAACGAGATTGAACAAGGTATCGGGATACCGACGATCGAATCTCGGGCAAGTATCGTATCGCTAGACAAAGGGAATTGTATACGGGATTGATTAAGTCCTTGACATCGTGGTTCATCCGATGACATCATCGTGGAACATGTGGGAGCCAACATGGGTATCCAGATCCCGCTGTTGGTTATTGACCGGAGAGTTGTCTCGGTCATGTTTGCATGGTTCCCGAACCCGTAGGGTCTACACACTTAAGGTTCGATGACGCTAGGGTTATAGGGAATAGATATATGTGGTTATAGAATGTTGTTCGAAGTCCCGGATGAGATCCCGGACATCACGAGGAGTTCTGGAATGGTCCGGAGGTAAAGATTTACATATGGGAAGTCCTGTTTTGGTCATCGGAAAAGTTTCGGGTGCTATCGGTAACGTACCGGGACCACCGGGAGGGTCCCGGGGGTCCACCAGGTGGGGCTACCTGCCCCAGAGGGCTGCGTGGGCCAAGTGTGAGGGGGGACCAGCCGCAGGTGGGCTGGTGCACCCCCACAGGGCCCAAGGCGAAGAGAGAAGGGAAAAGGGGGAAACCCTAGGCTCAGATGGGCCTAAGGCCCACCTAGTGGTGCGCCCCCCCTCTCTCCCCCCTTGGCCGCCCCCTAGATGGGATCTGGGGCTGGCCGCCCCCCCTAGGGGTGGAAACCTAGGTGGGGGCACAGCACCTCCCTTTCTCCTATATATAGTGGGGGTTTTGGGCTGCCATACACACGAGAACATCTCCTTCTTGGCGCAGCCCTACCCCTCTCCCTCCTCGTCTCTTGCGGTGCTTGGCGAAGCCCTGCTGGAGTACCACGCTCCTCCACCACCACCATGCCGTCGTGCTGCTGCTGGATGGAGTCTTCCCCAACCTCTCCTTCTCCCCTTCCTGGATCAAGGCGTAGGAGACGTCACCGGGTTGTACGTGTGTTGAAGACGGAGGTGCCGTCCGTTCGGCACTAGGATCATCGGTGATTTGGATCACGACGAGTACGACTCCGTAAACCCCGTTCACTTGAACGCTTCCGCTTAGAGATCTACAATGGTATGTAGATGCACTCTCCTTCCCCTCGTTGCTAGATTACTCCATAGATTGATCTTGGTGATGCATAGAAAATTTTGAATTTCTGCTATGTTCCCCAACATGGAGCGCAGATACAACATTGCTTTGAGCTTGCATATCTTGATCATGAGGCAGTTTGGATGATATTGCCTTAACAACCAACCCAGTATTAAGCAGGAACGTGCTTTTGGCACTGTTAGTGGATAGGTACTGACCCACTGCAACAAGAGCTGACATTGCGGTTATAGTTGAGGTTTTACCATTTTTTCCATAGCTCGCTGAAAAGTTGAGGTTTTACATTAGCAGTACCAGAATAGAAGATATTAAGGAGGCAGCAAAACCAAACAAAATAGCTTTGGTCTATATACATAACTTATTCTGGTGAACCCATGTAAAATATTAGTTGTATTTTATTGCAAAGTACATAATAAAACCAGGTTCCAAACATATGACCATGTACCATCGCTAATGTATTGTCTATTTCTTCACATTGTATTGAGGGCTAAGGATAAAGAGACGAAGTTTATAATACGGTAAGCATAGTATGACGTCATTCATATCACAAAACAACTAAGAACAAACAAACAGGCAATTGTAACATTGTGTGGGCAAGTCCAGCACAGAACTAGATTACGGGTCAAGATCAAAGGAACATCACTCCTCTCTTTTAAACCTTGTAAGGTGCAATGATACGCTAAGACAATTGTGTATAAAATTGAAAAGAGTAATAGACATTGGCTGCAAACCATGCAGTTCAAGGCACAAGTCAGAGTAAGTAGTAGTTAAAAGGCATGAGGATTAAGTACTTACAACAGCGGCTTTGACTGGTGTAGTCATGCCCTTCTTCTTGCTGGTGTGATAGTCCTTGAAGATTTCCACAGCATTTGGTTCATGTACTTTTTGTTCCTTGCGGGCTTTCCTCTGCATTTGGAACAAGTCAATATAGATCTGATAATATGGTACAGCAAAAAGAGTGAAACAACAGCTAATTACAAGAGCCCCGCAGTGTGCAATATAGCTATGAGATCCTGTCGTCTGTTGGAATTTCACTTTCGTACGGTTGGCCTTGAACAGTTCACCTACAAGAAGATAGATTTGTGTGGCACAAACGTAAATAGGACTTCAACATGTGATCTGATGACATATATATAATGTACCTGATACTTCGGATCGGACCAGTGTTTAACGAGGCCTCTCCAGTCTTCATCAGATATATTTTCCACTGGAGATGTTTGGGCAAGTTCACTGTTAGACTTGCCTTCAAAGTGAGTTTTCCTCAAGTTATACCGATACTGTCGCAGAGCAGACTTGAAAACATGGGCGCAAGCTTGTCTGGTTGCATCATCTTGGCTATCCAACTTGAACATCATCTGTTGAAAATTATGGGAGTCTCATTATTAGCAACCTAGAAAGTATTGGACAGAGCAAGACGATATTACTAGTTTCCATACATAACCATACTTACAGATAAATGGTCGAGGAAGATGTTGAACTGAGTTTTGTCTTTGTCATTACTGTACTGAATCCATGTTGGGAGGATACGTACATGACACCTAACAGCAACCGCTGCCTCTGATACTAACTTGGCTGACTCTGTAGCATCACGTGGCCTTTTTAAACCTGCTTCAAAACGGATCTCCATTCTTCCTCCTCTAGATTTAGCTAACCTATCGAGCATTATCCCTGATGTTTGTTTCCTCTTGCGTCTTGGTGCTAGTCCAACAACAAACATAGGAAGTGTTAGTGTACACCAAATTGTGAGACTACATATAAAGAAGCATGCAACTGTAACTTGACTCCAGCAACTACCTTCTTGCTGTTGAAGCTCACAAGGTTCATCTGATATTGCCAACTCGTCTTGTGTCAAGAGTGCTTGGGAAGTAGTGTCAGGTGACAAGGGAGCTTGGGAACGTGCCGCTAGCTCAGTTGACACATGAGTACGTCGTGCAGCTGGTAGTACTGTGGTAGGCGTTGCAAGAACTAGGGCTGTCTCTGCTTGTTTGGTGGCAGCTATTTGTTTCTGTTTGTCTTTTTTGCAACTCGTGTAGCATGGGATGCCTTGTTTGTAGAATTTTCTGCTGGACTTTGACCTTCTATTGCACCATCAGTACCAGCAGAATCTGCAGGATTCATCCGCTTCTCATTCCCTGCCATTCTATGTTTCTTCCTCTTTCTCTGTGCCATGTTAAGTCAAGCCGATAAGAAAAACAAATAACAATTTAGTTCTTCAGAACAAATTGATGTGTAATGCAGACGAACTGAACTTTGATGTTAGACAACCACATGATAGGAGGATGTAATATGTATGAAAAACAGGACGGAAGAGATAACCAGAACTATGATGTGTAAACTAAGAAGAAGACATTTCACCAAATTAGAAGCAATGCAATGGAAGGTAGACACCATATGAAAGATGCTACAAATATCGCTCTGCCAAGTTAACAGTGCCTCATCATAAATGGCGTTTAAACAAATGTGAAGCAGTACAAGAAATAAATCATATGCAAGATGCAAACAACATCACACTACCATGTTAGAGGTCTCTCATCATTAGTGCCATTGCATATTCACAGCATTGCATATTCACAGCTTATGATGTGTAAACTAAGGAGAAGGCATTTCAACAAATTAGAAGCAATGAAAGCTAGACACCATATGAAAGATGCAACGAATATCACTCTACCAAGTTAAAACGGTCTCGTCATAAGTGCCATTTCAACAAATTAGTAATGCAAGCTAGAAAAGAATGTGAGATGTAACCTATATCACACTTCGAAGTCAAATGTGTCTTATGATAAGTGATTGTTGTAGGTTACACAATAGTAGTAATTTGATGTAAGAACATGGTGTGATAGACAGATATTGTATGTTCTAGAAATAGGAACGTGTGTCTTATTCAAGTATAATGTGTAAAGTAAGCAGATGGAATTCAACAAAATTAGAAGCAATACAAGCTAGACATCACACATAACATGCAACCACATATAACAGTGCCAAGTTAGAGGGAGCACCGGTGATGCTGGACTAGGGGAGACGTGCTCATCATAAACACATCTTTGTTGAGTGTCTATGCATGTGTTGTCTTGGAAATCATCTTGGGGGTGTGGAGGAGTAGAAACTGTAGAGGCCATCCGTTCGGAAGGAGCACCTTTATCCGCTGCCTTGCTAACTTCCTTCCGCTTTATTGATTTTGAATTGTCAAGTAAAATCGACAAGAAAAAGCAATAAATTCTCTCTTCAGAACTCATGCATGCATGATACTGACAATCACTACTTTGATGTAAGGCAAACACATGATACCAGGATGGAATATGTACGAAAAACAGGACGGCATGGCATGTTCACAACTGTTTGTGTAAACTAAGCAGAAACCATTCCAGCAAATAAGAAGCAATGCAAGCTAGACACCACATGAAAGATGCAACCAATATGACTCTGCCAAGTTAAAAGTGTCCCATCATAAATGGAATTTCAACAAATTAGAAGCAGCGCATTCCATAAATCATATGAAAGATGCAACTAATATCGCACTGCATATAGTAAAGGTGTCTCGTCATGTTGATTGATGCGGGATACAAAAAACAATAGTTTTATGTAAGGACATGCTTAATAGACAGATGTACTATGTACTAAATACAGGAAGGCATGTCACATTAACAGGTATAATGTATAAGCTAAGCATACTAGCACATGCAGTTTAACCAGATTGGAAGAATTACAATCTAGACACCATATGCAACATGCAACCACATATCACGCTGCCAAGTTAGAGCAAGCACCTGCGATGCTAGTGTAGGGGAAATGATGTAATCAACTACAGAGCTACGTTCACTATCTTCATCTAGCATTTCTGTTTCTTGAGAATCATGTTGGGAGGCTGATTGATGAGGGGTAGTCCCCTTGCCTGCCTGCCTCGTCATAAGTGATTGATGAGGGGTACACAAGAACATTAGTTTGATGTAAGAACATTGTTAAAACACAGATGTACTAGTATGTACCAAAAACAGAAAGGCATGTCATATTCAAAGGTATAATGTGTAAGCTAAGCAGATGCAATTTAACCAAATTGGAAGCAATACAAGCTAGACATCCGGCTGGAGTGGTGAGCATGATCATATAGGACCTGAGAGCCTGGTGGGAGGCGGGATGCTTCGCCACCATCGCAGCTTTTTAGTTAGCTTCTAGGTGATGCCTATCTTTGCTGGGCTTGTCACTGGCTTGGCCAGTGCCCTGACTAGCTATTTGTCTTCTGGTGCTCACGAGATGGTGGTTCATGTAAAAAAATATCTTTCCTTATCTTACCGACTTCGGCCTTTCGAATACAAGCTAGACACCATATGGAACATGCAACCACATATGACACCGCGAAGTTAAAGCAAGCACTTGGGATGGTGGTTCATTGCGAGCGAGGTCATCAACTCCAGAGCTACGTTTACCGTCTCCATCTGCTGACACTGCACCCATTATAGCGCCGAAACGTGTCTTTCCTACCTGCACACCAAACTGGAGCGACTTCTCTCTTTTCATTTTGGCTTCTCTCATGGCAGCAGAGTCTGAAACACCCTTGCATAAAACACAACAGTGAGAGTAAGGGTGAAGTGTGTGCAGAACTAGTGCACTGTAAAAGTGGCAGATAGCAGGTGGCTGAAAAATAAATTACAGGAGACATATGATAGCTCTACAACATTTCATGGCAAACAAAATTAGATTCTACTCTGTATGATTTTGTAATATATGAGCACAGGAAATGCAGGTACTCCTCCAGCACACCACCACATGTGGTCATATCTAAGATAGCAGTCGACTGAAAATAAATAGGTCAGTCGATTTTTTTAATGAACCGTCCGATCTATAAGGAATGGGTAGATGGCCTTCGTCTACCTCCCGCCAGTCACTGTTGACGATCTTTCTCGAACCGCCAGCGACCACCGGCCCAGACCCCTGCCTCCGCCGCCCCGCCCTCCCATCGACCACACACCACCGTCGTGCTTGGCAGCGCCCCCAGGCCATCCCTTTAATCCCAGCCGACCACCAGATCGGGTGCTAGTAGCTCTAGGCCGCACACGCCCCTAAGATAAACACCAAGGCGCTGCTTCCCCAGCATAATAGGCGTACTAGCGCCTGTTACGCCAGGGAATGTTTCCGTTAATTGGGAATCAAGTGGCCAGAAATTGAAATTCAGGGGGGGCGACGGACCTCTAGCTAAGGTGAAATAGTATATGAGGAGAAACCTTGTGCATTGCGAGTTACTAGGAACATCTAGTATCAAGAAGAAGCGGTCAACTAGTGTCTTCTGTGGGATGAATACTGTGCAAGCAGAGACGTAAGATTTGCACAAAGAAGGGAAGAGGAGTACCTTTTTCGGTTGTCGGTGTGGTCACCTCCACAAGTGGTGCCGATTTTCTTCTTTTTAACGGGGAAACCGATGTTCTGGAGGGTGCAGGCTTGGACGAACCCATGGCCAAATTGTTGACTGTGTTGCCGTGGCCGTATGTCGGCCGAGAGGAAGCAGATCCGAGGCGGCGAAGGACGGCGTAGCAAGAACAGCTCCGGTGCGGTGGAGGGTGGCGAAGTTGGAGCGGCAGCGGTGAGGCGCAGGACAGGGTGGTTGAACTGGCTCGAGTACGGACGGCTCGGCCTTGGCTTCAACTACTAGCCGTGGAGGCCGTTGCGGTTGAGGTTGCGGTGGACGACGACGTCGGGGTATCGGCTCCGGCGTGATGGAGGAGGGCGGCGGTTGATGGGTGGGATGGGGTGGTGGACGGAGGACGCCGGGGTTTCACGGCTGGTGGAGAGGTAGTTTGGGCACCCATGGAGTACGAATGGGGAATCGGACGGGTGGGGGGAACCATGTTTCGGTCTGGGACGCGCTTGTTTTTTGCTTTTTTGAACAGAAATGGGACACGCTTGTTTGAAATTTGGGGAAAGTACAAACTTTTCCCCCCTCTTAAATTTCGGACCTACTGCGGGTCGGGGGTAGGATGGTAATCCCAGTTGTCCCAAATAGTGGGCGGGAGCGATTTCGGCCGCGCGCATGTGTGCTTAAGCGGCCATTGTGTATGAATGTTTTTCGGATGCAGTTGCGTGGAGTCTAGATGAAGCTATAAACCTACTGAGGGAGTCCTGGATTAGGGGGTGTTCGGGTAGCCGGACTATACCTTCAGCCGGACTCCTGGACTATGAAGATACAAGATTGAAGACTTCGTCCCGTGTCCGGATGGGACTTTCCTTGGCGTGGAAGGCAAGCTTGGCGATGCGGATATTCAAGATCTCCTACCATTGTAACCGACTCTATATAACCCTAACCCTATCCGGTGCCCATATAAACCGGAGGGTTGTAGTCCGTAGGCAATCAACTCCATACACAACAATCATACCATAGGCTAGCTTCTAGGGTTTAGCCTCCTTGATCTCGTGGTAGATCTACTCTTGTACTACCCATATCATCAATATTAATCAAGCAGGAGTAGGGTATTACCTCCATCGAGAGGGCCCAAACCTGGGTAAAAAACATCGTGTCCCTTGTCTCCTGTTACCATCCGGCCTTGACGCACAGTTCGGGACCCCCTACCCAAGATCCGCCGGTTTTGACACCGACACCTACCCCAGTTTAGACCTTTGGACGTCAGGCCGGTAGGTTTCACGGGTCGGAGTTATTAGAAAAGTAATTTCCTTGTACTGCCAAACATTGGTCTCATGCGGTTTCGGGCGAGTAGAGGCTCTTTTAGCGCTTCGTTCGAAATTTTGAAACACAAGCATTCACGTTTAGAGTGCTCTTGAACTATGAGGATTGACCTAAATATACAAATTTATATTTGACCTTGTATGTTTGAAAACCTCATTAAATTATCCGCTTATTTTTGAAATTTTGACACTTGAAAAGCCTATAACTACGATTATTTTGGAATGGAGGAGCTAAATTCGAATCTATTTTGTACACGACTACATATCTATTATGTACAAAATCAGAGAAAAGATTGGTGCCCCCATAATTTAGGTATGGTTTACAAATGCCATGATATCAAATTCAAATAATTGAATGGACTTCATGTTGAATTCGATTTTTTTAAACCACCTTAAGTTGAATACAAATGTATGCTAGTTCATAGGTAGTAGCTATTTATAATGTCCATTGTGTAACTTTCGTATGTATAATGTGCTTTACACACACAACATGAACTATACTCACGTTTATATTCGATTGCTAAAGTGATGCATTGTCTGGAGTTCAAAATACTAACTATGTGGATCAATTGTGTCGAATAATAACATAGATATGCTCAAATTCGATAGAATCTAGATGTCTGATGGATCAATGACCGCTCCTTACGCGAATTGCAAATATCATGATCCCATCCTAATATTTGGATACAATTTATATCTTTAATCAATGTGTAGAGTAGTCTTTTACGTGTAGTTTCACTCTCCATCGGTGGTCTCTCACACATGCTCACACACTCTCTCCCGAGGTGTCTTTCTCGCACACATGCTCTAGATATAACCCTCCCTCCCTCTCGTAACCATTTACAACTGTTTTCACTAACCTTTATCACAAGTACTCTTCCTCTCGCAAACATACATACGCACAATCCTCATCGACCCTTTCTATATACATGGACCTGCCTACGTGTCTCATGTATGCACATTATCTTTACGCCTATCTCTCACACATTGTCTCACACCTCTCTTCCTAATCGACGAGTATGATTCTAGCAGAGCATTCTGTAGGATGCCCCTTAAAGTTAGGTTGGATGAATAGTAATATCAGAGATAAAGGGGTTACCTTAGTCCGAGAACCTAGGGTTACAAATCCTAGCCGGCTTTGTCAGTGGACATAGAGTCCTTCACAATTCTGCTATCTTTGTCTTGTACGACTAGTCATCCATGGGTCTTCCTAAATGCATCACGGGCCAACCAATGTGGCGCAGGACGGAACAGAACGAAGGGCCTCACCTCGACCCACAGGACCTCACGCGGTGACACACCCTCTGCCCCCACGTCTCATTATCTTCTCACACCCACACATACCAAGACAAACACCACACGCACATCAAATATCTCATGGTGCCTCTATTCCCTCCCCCTTGCATATACACACTCAAGGGAATGGAATCTCTTGTCGTGACGTCATATTCGTCTCTCTCTCTCTAGACCACTCTCATTTCTCGTGCTATCTCTCCCATGCCTCTCTCGAATACGTAATACACACACATACCTCTCTAGGCCCCGCCAAATGCATCAACTACACATTCACACATGTTACATCACGTACCCCATTGATCTAAAAAGCCCTCTCTTCACGTTTATTTCGCATACAACATTCCTTTTGAATAAAGTGTGGCCAAAATATTATTTTAGGATTTCTACATATATACAACATTACAAAGTTATATGGAGGAGTACGAACGCTAATTTGGATTGCATGGTGCCCACAATGATATTTATTCCGCATTGTGAATTTGTATATTTTTATACTATATACAAAGTTAGTCATAATAAAGAGAAACGAAGAGCATCTCTCTCTCCATCGCATACCCCATGTACAAAGTTAGTCATAATAAAGCATGATACGTACATTGGACTTCAGAATCCACTCATTACGGTCACCATTTACGTTTAGTGGTTATTATGAAGTCACGGGCTCACC
The DNA here is from genome assembly GCF_003073215.2 of Triticum urartu. Lineage (NCBI taxonomy): Eukaryota > Viridiplantae > Streptophyta > Magnoliopsida > Poales > Poaceae > Triticum > Triticum urartu. The sequence continues at coordinate 590,767,829 of NC_053023.1, read as the reverse complement.
GTACAACTCTGTATTTGCTCATGACATGACTAGTTGACCAGTTAAACGCTCCACGTGGCACCTCTAGTGTTGCATCACATTATCTCACTACCATAGTGCCCACCTATCAACTTGTATCTACTCTACATCTACACTCTTATAAAATACATAAAATACACTCTTATAAAAACAGAGTTGGTGATGATGGTGTGCCGGCCAACTTGCAATATAGGCCGTCCGATTTATATCTGACGGATAGGAAAGAAACTATGGCAATTTTGCAAAAAGGTACCCAAACACCTCTCCACATTTGCAAATAAGGCCTTCCCTCGTTCATCCTTTTCTCTCACAAGATAAACAAGGCATACAAATGCATCTTGATGTTACATGCAACGCATGGGCATCTTGCTAGTAATAATGAAAACAAACGACAAAAAAAATATTTGGACGGTGGTTCGAAGTCATGACCGCGGGCACAGCAGACAAGGTGGCCTTGTATTGGTATGCTGAGCCGTCTGTTTTAACACACATGAGCTGGTGTGGTGATTATACACACACGCACGCATGCACACAAACTGCATCCACGCAACACTCACACAAACACATGCACCCACGCACGCACGCAACACTCACACGTACACACGCAGCCACGCACGCACGCAACACTCACACGCACACACGCACGCATGCATGCACACACCAGTACACCACACGACCAACACACACTCTCATGCTGAAGTGCTCAACCTACACATGCATGCACACACATCAGGCCCTGACAGACACATACACAACCAGGTGATTCCAGCGCACGGGTTGGAGCCTTGTCACGCCTGCGTAAATTTGTGTTCATCTGACCTTTTGCCTATGCGAACTGACAGGTGGGACCCACAACGAACGTGGTCAATTTAACTAGTCAACATGGCACCACGCAGACTATTTGGCCGGTCAACAGAGTTCAATCCGATGCTGAGCTGTGAGCAAGTGACCGTATAATCACCGCAAAACGTATATAGTGACCGTAATCAGCTTATTCTGAAGTTCGGTGACCGTATTACGCTTTTCTTTCTGTAGGCCCTCCAAAACTACATATCTACATGTTCTCGCATGTTACATCTAACAACTATGCAATACATCACTACTACTACACTCTAACACAATAAATCATATGTGTTTTTAGTTTTACTAGATATCATATTGTTACTTATAATTATTCAGTTTGCATACATTAAAATTGCCTTTGAAATGTATGGCCAGTATCATCTACTGCGCGGGAAAAATCCTGCCCTTTCCTGTTTAATTGGGTTTGTATTGATGGATCATGCGAAACAACAAAACTATAGTACTATACAGTACAAGTGACAGTTCACAGGGCCGTCGTGTCGTCTACTCCTCCGTCATAAGAGTGGAGCACTCGCTTTCATAAATCTTCTAGTCCCTTTCGCCAACATGTGGGACATCAAGCTACCGGGTCCACGTGCCATACGGAATACAGTGCAGAGCAACCGGGGTGAAGCACCCCAGTCATGGCGCCGACGTAGTAATGAGCAATGAGGCGTCAAATCACAAAGCTGCACCTTTCCCGCAGTTAAGTTGGAGGGACGAAGCAACCATCATTTCACTCGTTGCTGAATCCGCTTCTCCCTCATCTTCTTCAACTTAACCACGTGTTGCTTCTCCCGTTGTTCTGCCTCATGTGGGACGCAGATCGGCTTGGTAGAGCACTGACACGTGGGACCGCATGTTAGCAAACCGCCAGGACAACGTCCTCCGAAAATAAGAAACCTCCCCCGCCATCCGCGCGGCAAAATCACCTCCTTTTTACTAATCTCGATTCTATAATTTTTTAGATCAATATAATTGAGATTTGTATAGATAGCACACAGGAGCAAAACCAAGTGGTACGGTTAAGAGCATCCACAATATGTAGCCAAATGTGAAAATAGCTTTTGGCATCGTGGGAACCATTGTGGACGGTGTTGCCAAAGCCAAAAAGATGGAACCCAAGCTCCCTGATTGATTGGTTGAACGAATAGAAAAATGCAACGTCTCTCCTCTTTCTCCCATGCTTGGATGCATGTAGTACAGTATAGAGCACAGAGTCTACTCCCCCGTCCCTTCTATCACAAATCACAAAGCAGTGAGGCGTCAAATCACAAAAGCACGGACGAAGCAACCATCATTTCACTCTTCGCTGACTCCGCTTCTCCATCGTCTTCTTCGAGAAGCCATCTGACCGCATTAGTTATAGTAGTACTAGTAAAGGACTTACTGGATGAAAATAAGGCGGTTGTCTCGGCTTGCAGGCGGCACTTGCGAACGACTTGCCGTGGTCTCCCTCAATGGTGTTCTCCGTTCAACGCACTTCGCCAAACCACCAAAAAAATATCATCAACGTCACCGCAATGGGGAAGGAAGTCAAATATAGTTACTACCTCCATTTTTTTGTACACAAGGCCAGTATATCAAAATTACAATTTGCAAAGGGCCACTAACACTAATCGAGGCAAAATTGATGGGGTTAGCAACCAAGGACATTAATATCCCCTGCATGCATGCGGAAGTGAGAAGGTTGGTTTGCATGGCGCTGCATTAATCAAGCGATGAGGAGTGAGATAGTTAGCTCTTTGGTCTTTGGAGAAAAAAATACGCATTAATTGACACGTGAAATGAGGATTTGTATCGATTAAATCCCGCAAAGGAAAACCCAGCCTTTCTTTTTTAACACTAGTACTCCTAGTACGTACGTACTTATCCTGTTTGGGTCTAGGCCTTGCATTGCCAAACTTCGCCACACATTTTTTCCAAGGTTGCCTAAAGTTTTCAAAAGGAGAAGGAGGTACACTTGCGCACGGCTATCGCGGTCGCACCGCACCCTCACATGGTCGCCCCTGCACGCCACGGTCGCTCCTGCACGCCGCAAACCCAACCAAGGGAACGCACCCTCACTGACACATGTTGTCGCATGGGAACACACCAAACTCAGCCATCCTATTGCTGACACATAATTTTTGTTCATAGAGTATGTTTATCCAACCGCATGTTGGGGAGTATCCGTACGGCCCGTGCGGTGGTCTGTTGGGGAAGAAGAAGAGGTGAGGAAGAAGGAAAGAAGGGTTAGGAGACATAGGATATTCATCCAACCGCCTGAAATGGTAGACTGATCCAAGTCAGGCGACTTGCATAACAAATATATGTTTTTACACAGCAAAAGATCCATAAAAACAACAACATAAAGAAAAACTATCACTGCTCGTGGAAAGAGACGACATCGTCGTCTTTGGCTGCCGGCGCAAACCAGCCGTCGCTGCCGAAGTGTGTCTCCGCACCGTGGTTATCCTCGGCCTCTAGCTACTCGTTCAAGCGGAGCGTGCGGGCGCTCTGCACGGACGAGAGCACAGCCCGGTTCAAGTCAAGGACGTCCGGTTCCGCCTGCAGGAGGGCCTTGATGGCAGGGGCATCCGCGCGCTCCGCGTCGAGTCGAGCCTCCACCGCCCGGTTCAAGTCCAGGACGTTTGGTTCCGCCTGCAGGAGGGCGTCGATGAGAGCGGCATCCGCACGCTCTGCGTCGAGTCGAGCCTCTGCCGCCCGGTTCAAGTCTAGGACGTCCGGTTCCGCCTGCAGGAGGGCCTCGCTGGCAGCGGCATACGCGCGCTCCACCTCAAGTTGAGCCTCCTCCGCCTGATTCACATCCACGACACCTGGTTCTGCCTGCAGGAGAGCCTCGACGGCAGCGGCATGCGTGCGCTCCGCGTCGAGTTGAGCCTCTGCCTCCCGGTCCTCCTTTAGTATCGCCATGTTGAACCGCTAGTCCGCCTGCACCATGGGGGACTCGGAAACCGGCACGAAGTCGACGTCCATCGTCTCATACCCATCGGGGGCCTTCTGCACCGCGACCTCCGCCATGAACATTGGATCGGCTTCCTCCTCCTCGTAGCTTGGCTCCAGAGAACTCGGTGATTGGCCTGCCGCAAAGCGAGCTTGGGAACGGAGGTCTGTGGCGCCGACCGCCGCCGTGATTTCTGCGCGGCGCTCCAGCGTCAGCATCTTGTAGTAAGTGATCTTGCGGCGGACCATGGCTTTCCGGTGAACTAGGGGACGCTTGATGCGCGCTAGGGGATCGAAAGGTGGGGGGATGGGCTGGAGATTTGGTGTGGTTTTAGGGCAGTGGCTGGCGTAGGCCGAGCAGTGAAGGTTCTGGTGTGAATAGTGGTTCTGGTGACGACCGGTCAATCGGTTTTGACTATACATCGCTCTTGTCGCGTTCAAGTTGCACCCCGGCACGCTGGACCCTCTGGACAACAATGGGGCGCAGCTCCAGCACCGCCTCTGGACACGGCGACCGCGGTGAGTGACACGCTCATATCGTCGCTAGACACGGTCGGTTTCAGTTTGCCGAGGGTGGCGTTAGTGCCGTGGCACGACCAACGGTATGTTTGGTTTGTGCCCAAGGTTGCCCCATCAAAGCATTGGGTAGCCAAAATTTTGGTTGAGGTATTGGTTGCCCATGATTTGGCCGAAATTGGCAAGAAAAATGAACTTGAGTTGCCTAGAGTTCATTGGCATGCCAAAGAAATGGCAACCGTCCAAACAAAGACCAATCTTTGGGTCATGACCAAAATTTTGGTTGAGGTATTGGTTGCCCGTGATTTCGCCGACATTGGCAAGAAAAATGAACTAGAGTTGGCTAGAGTTCATTGGCATGCCAAAAAAATGGCAACCATCCAAACAAAGACCAATCTTTTGGTCATGACCAAAATTTTGGCAAGGTGCACTTTGGCCACAATCCAAACACACCCCAACACCCGGCTCGTCGAGGATGCACGGGGCGCCGTGATGCGTCCGTGGAGTGGTGTAGCGTGGCCAACTGCATCCTCTGGACCTGAGACCATGCCGGGTCGTCTTGCTTTTCCAATGACATGCGGGGATCGCATGTGAGCAAAGGGCATCTCCAACGTTGCCATGACCGCAGCTGACTACCCTAGCACACCAAAACCCTCGTCCCTCGCGCCGTCGCGCGGTGCGTTCCCGGCCGGCACCAGCTGCCCGCATTCATGCCGTCCGTTCGTATGTCGTCATTAAGAGGCTCGGTGCCCGCGGAACCAACTCCGACGACTTAATGACGCACCCGGACGCTTGGCCTCACCGGAATGCGCTACTTAAAGCGGCAACGCCCAGCTAACCTCTACACCATAGCACATCGTCCTCCTACCTGGAACCACATCCGCCATGATCGCAAGCGCGAACGCTCTGCGGGAGAGCTTGTCTTCGCGGATGGAGCTCGAGGTCGCCGCCCTTGCTCAAGTCGCTGCACAAGCGGTGGCCACGCTGGCGGCCGACGACGGGAGCACCGTCAGCCACGCGTCCTACTTGCCGCCGTCCAACGTCCGGCACCGCCGAGGTCGGGGACTCCTCCGAGGATGAGTAGGGCATGGGAGGCGGCAGGGCATGGTGTGCCAAATGGCTGGTCCGTCTCCCGTGTTCTACTTTTCCTCGCCGGAGACCGCACCTTCACTTCACGGGTCTTGAACCCCGCCCCCGTACATGGAGATCACAAATGGAGGACGTCGGTCGCTGCCGTAGAATAGGTTTAGGGTCGGGTTTCTTTTTTTGTCCTATAGAAGTTCGAAATGTCATGAAAATCTGCCATGTTTGCATTAATCTCGGCCAGTGTATATGAACTTTCACAATAATATACATATTGTAGGAGTACTAGCAAGATGCCCGTGCGTTTCACGGAAGATCAAGATCTTGTGGGAGAAAAGGATGAACGAGGGAAAGCCTTATCTGCAAATGTGGAGAGGAGTGCGGGTAAATTGTCATAGTTTCCTTCCTATCTGTTAGATATAGATCGAACGGCCTATATTGCAGGATCGGACACATCTTTCTACGTCTACGGGAACCTACGAAAGGGTTAACGTAAATTGCCTCTCTCTCTCCTCCCCTGATTTTCATGGTGGTGGGCCCCTCCCTCCCCCCAATCTACAATCAACAGCTCACACGTTTTACATTGTGTTAATTATGTAACTGGGATTACGTAGGTGTAGCATTACTCGTCCTAAAAAACCCAACTAAGCCAACCTCCCAGCATATCGCGCAGGAAAAGACCCGGCCGCGCCATTTTAGTCGGGATTACCGGATTACTAGTAGTAGTATCGATGGATCTCGCGAAGCAACATATTTTTTTGAGGGGGCGAAGCACCTAGTTTAAAAGGAAAAAATGTGGTACACTCACAGCACTCCTGTCGCGGTTGTATTGCACCCCACAGACGTTCGGTCCTGCACATGGCTCACGCAAATGGAACGCGCTTCGGCTTGCCTCTTCACTGACACTTGGGACTGCACTTGGAGAAACCGACCATGCGCCAAACTCCCCCGCCCCCCCCCCGAAAACCCCCCCCCCCCCCCCCACACCCAAAAATTCCGCCCAAATCTGATTCAACCGCCCTTCGGCCAACTAGCCAATAATATTCCCCAACCCCCCTCCCCCTGTCCCCCTCCACTCCATTCGACCCGCCAAAGACGCCCTCACCGCCGCGCCGATATGTCGGCGTCGCGGTTCGGCGATCCTCTTGCTCCCACAGTACGCTCTTGTAGACTGTCGTCCTCTAGCCGCGCCGCCACCTCTGGCTACGTTCTTGTGGAGGCGCACGGCGATCAGCGCCGCCACCGCTGGCAACGTTCGTGTGGAGACGCACGGCGGTCAGCTTCTCCCATGGTACACGCATTCTAGACTAAGGCCCCGTTCATGTCGGTGTAGCGCTGAATGTTAGCTGATAGACGTTGTTAATCTCACTGTTTGCCGAAGTAGTTTACTGTCAATATGCTCTACTTAAGAAGCTTCCTTGCCCTGTTCTACACTCAATCTGCTTAGCTGAGATGGCATGCCAAGGCCGATTAGTTGCTAAAATATCCTGCCATATATTTATTGTGTCTTTGTTGCTGCGATGGCCTTCGATAGTTCGATGGCTGTGTGCTCGGCCTCATTGACTGCTGAAACAGCCTGCCATAATTTGGCACTCAAATCTGTTTGCTGAATTAGCTTTACATATATTTCGTTACTTAGATCTACTCGTCCAAATATCTTGCCATAGCTTTAGACATCGACCTAGGTATTTTTTTCTGGACTTCATAAAAATGCATATATATTTTTCCTATAATATCTAGTAGAAGAACTAATTTGTATGTCTAACAGATGGACAGGACTTGGATAACTTCTGCTCGAAGATTCTCTGCTGCATATGTCGAGGGGGTTGAAAACTTCATGAACTTTATCAGAGCTGAGTACGGTGGTCCGAAATCAGATGTGCTCTGCCCGTGTAGCAGTTGTATGAATTCAGTTACAAGACCCCAATCAACTGTGCAAAATCATCTACACTTGTATGGGATGTCGGTCACATATACTAGGAGGGTTCATCATGGTGAAGCTGTGAATGTCAATGTTATTGACTACGTGGAAGCAGCAGATCACCATCTTGATCTGCCTGACGCCTAGGTGGAAGAGGAGGAGGAGGTGGTGGTCGCGGAGCTAGTGAGTTTGACCAACGTTGAAACAATGCTACAAAATGCTCGTGCATTCCGTGAACTTTCACCTGCAGAAGAAAAACGGTGGGCCCACATGCTGGAACAATGCAACGTTGCTGTCACCCCAGGAAATAAGCTGTCAGTATTCTTAGCTATGGTCACCTTTCTTCAGGTGAATACATCTGAGCGGATGACCAACAAATCATTCGATGCGATGTTGGCTGCTTTCCGTGAATCTTTCCCAGATGCGTCTGAGCTGCCACACACCTACAGTAAAATGAAGAATTTCCTTCGTGCAGTTGGAATGGGATATGATATGATCCATGTTTGTAATAATAATTGTGTTCTATTCCGGAAGGATTATGCCAACTTAAGTGAATGCCCGAAATGCAAATCATCAAGATGGAAAGATGGCGATGCTGTGAAGAGGATTCCTCATAATGTTCTGAGACATTTTCGAATTACACCAAGATTGCAGAGGTTGTTTCATGATGCTGAAACAAGAGAGGATGTACTGTGGCATTCTAGGAACCAGGAGTACAGAGATCAGAATGTAATGAGCCATCCATCTCATGGTAGTGAGTGGAAAAGCTTCAATGATAAACACAAAGAGTTTGCTGATGACCCGAGAAACATTAGACTTGGCTTAGCTTCAGATGGATTTAACCCATTTGGCCACCAGAGTGCCACATATAGCATGTGGCCAGTGCTTGTTATCCCTTACAACATGCCTCCAAATGTCTGCACCGAAGAATCAAACTACATGATGGCCTTGCTCATCCCAGGTCCAAAAAGTCCTGGAAAGGATTTTGATTTGTTCATCGAGCCTCTTGTGGAGGAACTTCAACAGCTATGGAAAGGTGTTCTCACTCGAGACCTATATAGCAGCCCACCGGTTGATTTCTTTCTACGTGCTGTTATAATTTGGTGCATCCATGATTATCCGGCTTTGGGCACTATGTCGGGGCGAACGACACATGGTTACAATGCATGTGTTCGCTGTGATAGGAATCCGCTGTGATACGCAATACTTAGCAAGATCTGTTACATTGGACACCACCGTTTCCTTGCCAAGGACAAGCCACATCCTAGAAAATACCGAAGACATGTGTTCAATCCAAAGCATGAAAACTGTGATGCGCCAAAGAGGATCATCGCCGATGAGTTGCAAGTGGAATTAGAGAAGGTCAGGCATATTACACCAGGAAACCATACTGGTAATGGTAGCGGGAAAAGGAAGCGTGGCAGGGTACAAGAGAGATTATTGTTTACCCGCAGGTCCACTTTGTGGGACTTGGAGTATTGGAAAGATTTGGATCTAAGGCATAATCTTGATGTGATGCACATCGAGAAAAATATATGTGACAGCATTATCGGCACACTTCTTAATATTGAAGGCAAGACGAAAGATACCTTAAAATCTAGGATTGATTTGACACACCTGGGTATCAGAAAGGATTTGCAGGTGCAAGACGAAGGTAAACCACGGGATATGACACTGGCTGTGTACGTCTTGGACAAGGTAAAAAGAAAAGAATTCTGCGAGGTCCTATCACATGTGAGATTCCCACATGGATTTTCTTCCAACCCTGAAAGGAGAGTCAGTGCAGATGGAAACAAGGTACAAGGGTTGAAAACTCATGACTGCCACGTCCTACTTCAAAGGGTTTTACCTGTTATCCTTAGAGGATTGGGCCGCCTTGACTTATACAGAGCAGTTGCAGAGTTGGGACAATTCTTCAGGGAACTCTGCAGTAGGAATATCAGGATAGATGCTTTGGAGCATCTTAGAGAAAAGATACCAACTATCCTATGCGACCTTGAGAAGATATAGCCTCCAGCCTTCTTTGATGTGATGGTGCATTTGGCTGTTCATCTACCTGATGAGGCACTACTTAGAGGTCTAGTACAGTATGGCTGGATGTACCCTATTGAAAGGTGGCTAGGCACTTTCAAGGGCTATGTTAGGAACAGAGCTAGACCCAAGGGTTCCATTGCAGAGGCCTGCATTTCTATAGAAGCGTTGACATTCTGCTCAAAATACATTGAAACAGCTGATCAACTTAGCAAATAGGTGGGTGAAGACAATCCCGGGCTCAATGTTTTCGATTATTCTGTTTGAGTTACAAGGAAGAGTCGACAAGAGGACAAACCTAAAGATTTGGACAATATGGTTTGGTATGTGTTGAATAACTGTCCTGAGATACTACCTTATATCAAGTAAGTGTAGTACTGCAGCTTATACATCGTAATCTACTAAACTTGCAGCACATTCTTATATATTTAGATGTTTGACGTGATCACTATGTTGTGCAGCATCTACAAAGAGGAGTTACTGCCACAAAATCCAAGAAACATTGACAAACTGGTTATGTCAGGATTTGCGAAATGGTTCAAGAACCATGTAAGCTTTTGAAGTGCACTGTCAATTTTTTTAATATATTGATTACATAAGATGATCAGCTTGTCTATTTTCTAACCATAGGTTAAGAAGATGCGGGAGGATGGGCAGGCAGTTGATGATGCCCTTTACTCACTAGCAATGGGTCCTGATACTCGGGTAAGACATTATGAATCTTGCGTTGTTGGAGATGTGCGCTACAACACCCTTGCACGAGACGAAGGCAGGAAGACACAAAACAGTGCGATCATGAGCACGGACACGTATGACAAAGAGACAACTGAAATGTATGCTAACATAACAGACATTATTCAGTTGCAGTATATCTCCAGTTTCGAGGATCATCGGTGTGTGGTTCTGTTGTGCTGTCGTTGGTATAACCTGTTTTCCAGGATCGCAAAACCCAGAGCTGATGATTATTTCAAATCCATCAATGTCAAGGCGACGTACCAGACCAACGAGCCTTTTATTTTGGCAAATCAAGCAACACAGATATTTTTCTTGGAAGACACATTTGCACGTAGCGATGACTGGAGAGTATTGCAAAGGTTTGAGCAGAGGAATTCGTTTAATGAAGTTGCACAACAAGATGATGCTTATAGTGCTCCTGATGTACAAGATAACACAGATGTTCCTAATATCTTTGAGAACCATCACATCAATGACGCCGGCGAAAAGATTGCCTGTCGTGCTATGGACATACAATAGTTGATCAAGAAGAAGCCAACGTTCGAGGACGTTGAGGACGAAGAAGAAGATGACACCATGGGGAATTACGATTCAGACTAATACACATGGCGAAGATGTTGACGCTGCTGCTGCGGATGATGATTACATTGTTTTTGTCGTATTTGCCTGTCAGAAGACGTTTTTTATCTACTATATGAAATTGTGTTTGCTATGACAACTGAAACCTGATGAACATGTTGTTTAGTATTTTGCTGTGAGAACATCACTTGTTATGTATGCTGATTTGTGTTTGGTGATTGTATGACAACTAAAACATGATGAGATTGTTGTTTAGTTGTTCTCATATTTGGCTGTGAAACTTGAATTTGATGACATAGTTTGATGTTGGACTGCAATTTGCGCGACGTCTTCGAATGAGAACAAAGCTGACCCGACAGGGCCTCTGCTATTTATTTATTTATATGAGCAAAAGGGGATACCCCTAATTTCCATTAATAGAAATCATTAGATGTTCGCAACACTACGCCCAGCCTGCTACACAGGTTTCATTCATTACTAGTTTCAGCAAAGTGCTCATGTTGTAGCCACTGAATACATCATGAGTGCTACATACACTGCAAATAAAGAGACAATCATCCTACAGAGCACATCGATTTTGCCCATTATCTTCACAAGCTCTTTCATCTCCTCATTGTTGTCAAGGTCGTTCAGTAGCTGTTGCTTGGCCATGATCAGAGGAACTGCATCTTTAAGCTTCTGCTCTGCATCTTCCTCTTCTGCCGTTCCTTCAGTTACTTGTCCAACACCCCAACCTGCTAGTAATGGGATTCCTCGGCTAACCAAATAATCAGCGTAGTTCCATTCCCCCACATCAGCAACTACCCAGAAATACAAATCACACGAATCTTCCCTTTTCTGCATGAATCAAATTGGTAGATCATCAACCAAACTATTAAAAAAATCAGCAACTGAAAGCAGCAGAACAACACTTAAACATATTATTACCCCATGATTCGGGCATTTGTAGAAGACTCGGCCAGGGTTGCGGATTGTGGTTGAGACGCGACGGATGACTCTGCATGATTTGCAGCAGTGGCACCACACCAACGGCAGCGAGTTGCGATGAGCCATCGGCTGCAGTGCGCGTGCCGGCGAGGGTGTGATGAGACCCACAGGTGATGGTACGGGTTGCGACTTGGCGCATATCTGGTTGTTGCCTACTGAAGAGCAGGTGGACGAGCAGCCAGTGGACATGGTTGCTGCAGCCAGACCTTCTGATGCTAGGCAGAGTAAGTAGAGAAGAGGAGAAGTGAACGTTGGATATGTCAGTTTCATTACTTGCAGAGTAGCATAGCACCATATATAGTCATAGTCTAGGTTTGGATTCGAACCAGCTACAGGAGCACGTCTTTCTTTTTTCTAAAACTCGGCAACGTCTCATTACTGGTACACTAGCTTGTTCTGTACGCCTTCCCAAGCCTTTGATTTTCTTTCCCTTTTATTGCGAGGAAGGAAGGAGGACAAAACTCTGGGACTCGAACCCAAGACCTCTCGGTTGAAAACCAAGGGTGCTAGTCACTTATGTGGCGAATGTTCCCTGTGAGGAGGACGGAAGACGAACGCATTTTCCTCGCAGTTTTCTTCCTATATATAAAAAGTATGCTACTTGGTGTCCGCTTAGTCAACATAACGATTGTGCCAACCTTGACCGTTGGATTGACATTCAATGTCTGTCGTGTTTCTTCAGTCTCTTTTTCCTCGAGCCGCCAAAGCCAAACCAGCGCTAGTGGGACCGCCTGCTCCCGCCTCCCACGGCTGGTTGTGATCTGCCCCGGCTCTTGTTCGTTCCCGTCCGAGGCCTCACCATCGTCCTCCGCCTTGGTTCGCTCGCCGTGGCGCCGCCCGCCGGTGTTGTCAACATGGTCAACAACCGTGAGGAATAAGGAGATGACTGTACATGGTGAGGATGACAGTAGGGACCCAGCTCAAGATGGCAATGGGGACGAAACCCACCGGGTTTTGCTTGCCCAAACCCATCCCCACGAGAAAATCGCAAACCCGTCCCCGTCCCCATCAACACGCGTGGGGTTAAATTTTTGCCCGTCCCCTAAACCCATCGGGTTTTCAAAACCCACGGGGAACCCGTCCCCATGAGCAGTCAATAAAAACAACAACATTTGAAAGAAAAACAGGAGCATATTACAGAAGCAGGCGACGGCTGGGGGACCTAGGTTTAGGTTTAGGTGTCGTGTTGTGCGGGAGAGAGAGTCCTAAAGAGCGAGCAACACTGCAGCGACCGAGCGAGGGGTTGGTTTGTACTCCAGGGCCTCGACGCTGTGGGGCTCGGCTGCTCGGGCACTGTGGCTTTGGGCCACTTGAGTCAAGATGGATCGGTGCATGCTAAATAATGTATTTTGATGGGTTTTGTCGGGTTTCGGGTTCGGGTAGTACTCAAACGGGTTTAAACCCGCGAAACATGCCGGGTTTTATAATGTACCCACGAGCAGCCCCGCGGGGATAGAAAGTCGCCCGTCCCCGTCCCCTAATAGGGTAAAAACCCACGGGGACGCGGGTTTCGGGGCCCCATTGCCATCTTGAGACCCAGCATCGCGCGCAGTAATTTTGTTTTTCGGGACGGAGAAGGGTATCAACTGGGTTGTGCAGGACCCATGGCACGTCTAGCCCAGGCTTTTATTTCATATGTTTAGCACATGGCCAGCCCAGTTTGTTTTTTTCCTTTCTGAAAATTGCTAGCCAGCTATTTTGTATTTTTGAAGAATAACCAACGTAGGCCTACTTGCTTTTCTACGCCCTGCTGGGCTGGAAATCTTTCAAGACGAGGAGGGATGCATTTTGCCCAGAAAATGGGCTATAAGTAATAAGAAATGGGCTATAAGTAATAATAAATGGGCTGTAAAATGAAAAAATACAGCAAACAGACAATTAGTTCCAAATACTGTTTTCTTTCGAATTTTGATATTTTAAATTTCATTGTTTTTTTGCGGGTAAAATTTCATTGAATTTAAATTAAGGTATATTTAGATTTAAAATTAATTTTAATCTGGCTAGAAATTTCGGGCTGTATGCTGTTTAGGACAGGTTTGGAGGCTGACTTGTGGGTCTACTAGGTTGACGTGTACTTTGGCTTTGTCAACTTAGTCTACAAACGATTCTAGCAGTAGTGACCGTTGGATGTTAATCCAACGGCCGTGCTGCTTCTTCGATATCTGATCTTCTTGCTCCAGCCGCCCAAACCAGCTCCGGTGGGACTGCCTGCTCCCGCCTCCTGTGGCCGGCTGTGCTGCCGCACAGGCCGCACCGCCCCACCCTACTTCATTGCTGGCCAGGCCATTCCTCTACTCACCCACACCTCCTATTATTTTCCGGCGACGGCAACTGGACCAGTAAACCCTCGTACTCCCCACCGCGTGGGCAACCATTGCCGAGTCTTCCCCGGCTCCGTGTCATTCCCTTCCTAGGCCTCGCCGTTGATATGTCTCCAACGTATCTATAATTTTTTATTGCTCCATGCTATATTATCTACTGTTTTAGGCAATATTGGGCTTTAATATACACTTTTATATTATTTTTGGGACTAACCTATTAACCGGAGACCCAGCCCAGATTTGTTGTTTTATGCCTATTTCAGTGTTTTGAAGAAAAGGAATATCAGACGGAGTTGAAACGGAACGAAATCAACCGGAGAAGTTATTTTTGGAAGGAAACACACCCGATGGACTTGGACCCTACGTCAAGGAATGAGGTGCTCACAAGGGTGGGGGGCGCCCCCCCCCCTAGGGCGCGCCCTCGTGGCTCCCCTGACGTACCTCCTGCACCCATATATACCCACGTGACCTAAAACTTCCAGCATGCAAAATACATCGGGAGTTCCGCCGCCAGAAGCCTCCGTAGCCACCGAAAACCAATCTAGACCCGTTCCGGCACCCTGCTGGAGGGGGAATCCTTCTCTGGTGGCCATCTTCATCATCCCGGTGCTCTCCATGACGAGGAGGGAGTAGTTCTCCCTCGGGGCCGAGCGTATGTACTAGTAGCTATGTGTTTGATCTCTCTCTCTCTCGTGTTCTTGATTTGGCACGATCTTGATGTATCGCGAGCTTTTCTATTATAGTTGGATCCTATGTTTCTCCTCCCCCTCTTCTCTCTTGTAATGAATTGAGTTTCCCCTTTGAAGTAATCTTATCGGATTGAGTCTTTAAAGATTTGAGAACACTTGATGTATGTCTTGCCGTGCGTATCTGTGGTGACAATGGGATACCACGTGATTCACTTGATGTATGTTTTGGTGATCAACTTGCGGGTTCCGCCCATGAACCTATGCATAGGGTTGGCACACGTTTTTGTCGTGATTCTCCGGTAGGAACTTTGGGGCACTCTTTGAGGTCCTTTGTGTTGGTTGAATAGATGAATCTGAGATTGTGTGATGCATATCGTATAATCATACCCACGGATACTTGAGGTGAAAATGGAGTATCTAGGTGACATTATGGTTTTGGTTGATTTGTGTCTTAAGGTGTTATTCTAGTACGAACTCTAGGGCTGTTTGTGACACCTATAGGAATAGCCCAACGGATTGATTGGAAAGAATAACTTTGAGGTGGTTGCGTGCCCTACCATAATCTCTTCGTTCGTTGTCCGCTATTAGTGACTTTGGATTGACTCTTTGTTGCATGTTGAGGGATAGTTATATGACCCAATTATGTTATTATTGTTGAGGGAACTTACACTAGCGAAAGTTTGAACCCTAGGCCTTATTTCCACACATTGCAATACCGTTTACGCTCACTTTTATCACTTGCTACCTTGCTGTTTTTATAATTTCAGATTACAAATACCTTTATCTACTATCCATATACCACTTGTATCGCCATCTCTTCGCCGAACTAGTGCACCTATACAATTTACTATTGTATTGGGTGTGTTGGGGACACAAGAGACTCTTTGTTATTTGGTTGCAGGGTTGCTTGAGAGAGACCATCTTCATCCTACGCCTCCTATGGATTGATAAACCTTAGGTCATCCACTTGAGGGAAATTTGCTACTGTCCTACAAACCTCTGCACTTGGAGGCCCAACAACGTCTACAAGAAGAAGGTTGTGTTGTAGACATCAAGATCTTTTCTGGCGCCGTTGCCGGGGAGGTGAGTTCTTGAAGGTATATCTTTAGATCTTGCAATCGACTCTTTTAGTTTCTTGTTTTATCACTAGTTTAGTTTATAAAAGAAAACTATAAAAAATGGAATTGAGTTTGTCTCATACGCTTCACCTTTTTAATATCTTTCGTGAGTATGATGGAAAGGATAATTGTGCTCAAGTGCTAGAAGAAGAAATCTCTAAAATGTTTGGCACTCAATATTTGAATGATGAGCATGATTGCAATGTTGTTAGTATGAATTCTTTGAATATACATGATGCTAATGATGATTGCACATGTCAATTTTTGTGGAGTAGACTGGGTTTGCAAGTACACACCAAAGAGGGAAGATAGATATTGCAAGAGGCATAAGTATTTAGAAACTAAATTTTTGCACGAAAGTCTTGATGTGAGTGCTGAAAATTTAAAATATCTTTACCGTACTTGTGAACTTTGCAATGAACATGGTCATTTAAATATCAAATGCAAATTGTTTCATGACCGATTCGTGTCCAAAAATTGTGATGACTTGATTTCCCTTGCGCATTATAATGAAATAAGTTTGCTTTTGGGTTATGAAGAATTGAAACGTCAAACTAAGCATATTCCAGAATATAACCTTGAGAAATTCCTCGATATTGATCTAGAGAAGGTTTATATGTATTGTGCGGTGAATTGCATTGAAAATCCTTATATTTCCAATTACATAAAGAAAATAAAACAAATAGAGGATGAAGAGAATATTAATGAAAGGGAAGAGACTTCCCAATATCCTCCTATTATTTCTTATGATGAATCAGGTAACGAGGAGGAGCCTTCTATTCAACCAATCTCATTAATAAGGAGCTCCAAAAAGAGGATTGAACTCACACATGATGTGAAGAAGAAGAAAAGAAAAAGGAAGAGAGGTAAAAAGGTATCTCTCCCAAATAAAGTTGCTCCTATTATTGTTGTGCCTCATGAAAATAAAGATGATACACTTGATGATGATCTCATTATTCCTATTGCTTGTTGTGATGATTATGATTGGGAAGATAATGATACTTCTTATGATCTTGAAAATCTTTTTGGCACTTGCTTGGAAGAATATAATAATAGCTATACTATTGGTGCTATCCATGCTATTAATGATGAGAGTGATTATGCTTATGATACGAAAGGGCCCAAGCTTGGGGAAGCTATGTTTGATGAGGATGACATATTTGAGAATATATTTGCTGCAATTAATGTTTGTCCCAAGCTTGGGGATGCTACGCTTAATGAAGATTATATTTTTAGTCTCCCAAGTTTTGATATGCAAATTCATAATGATAATAACATGCCTCCTACTTATGATAATTATTCTGATGATACATATGCTATAAAAAGTAGTGAGGTTTATATTTATAAAACTTGTCATGATTATGGTTACCCCTTTTCTGAACATTACTCTTTTAATGTGGAAACTATTTATAGTATCCAAGTCTCTTATGATACTCCCACTGTCTCGAATGAGAAGAATTTTGCTTATGTGGAGAGTAATAAAATTTCTATGCTTGTAGATCATGAAAAGAATGCTTTAGGCGATGGTTATATTGTTGAATTAATTTATGATTCTACTGAAAATTATTATGAGGTAGGAACATATGCTTGTAGGAATTGCAATAAAATCAAGTTCCCTCTCTATGTGCTTAAAGTTTTGAAGTTATGCTTGTTTTACCTTCCTATGCAAGTTGATTCTTGTTCCCATAAGTTGTTTGCTCACAAAATCCCTATGCATAGGAAGCATGTTAGACTTAAATGTGCTAGTCATATTCTTCATGATGCTCTCTTTATGTTTCAATTCTTATCTTTTATGTGAGCATCGTTGAAATCATCATGCCTAGCTAGGGGCATTAAACGATAGCGCTTGTTGGGAGGCAACCCAATTTTATTTTAGTTCCTTGCTTTTTGTTCATGTTTAGTAATAAATAATTCATCTAGCCTCTGTTTAGATGTGGTTTTATGCTTTTAATTAGTGTTTGTGCCAAGTAGAACCTTTGGGAAGACTTGGGGAAAGTCTTGTTGATCATGCTGTCAAAAACAGAAACTTTAGCACTCACGAGAAGTGCTACCATTTTTATTTGGAGAGTTCTATTTAGTTAATTATTTTTGCGGATGATTAATAGATAAATTACTCAAGTCCATCAATTTATTTGAGAATTTATGAGTTCCAGAAGTATACGTTTGATCCAGATTACTACAGACTGTTCTGTTTTTGACAGATTCTGTTTTTCATGTGTTATTTACTTATTTTGATGAATCTATGGCTAGTAAAAGAGTTTATAAACCATAGAAAAGTTGGAATACAGTCGGTTTAACACCAATATAAATAAATAATGAGTTCATTACAGTACCTTGAAGTAGTGTTTTGTTTTCTTTCGCTAACGGAGCTTACAAGTTTTCTGTGAAGTTTTGTGTTGTGAAGTTTTCAAGTTTTGGGTAAAGATTCGATGGACTATGGAATAAGGAGTGGCAAGAGCCTAAGCTTGGGGATGCCCAAGGCACCCCAAGGTAATATTAAAGGACAACCAAGAGCCTAAGCTTGGGGATTCCCCGGAAGGCATCCCCTCTTTCGTCTTCGTTCATCGGTAACTTTACTTGGAGCTATATTTTTATTCGCCACATGATATTTGTTTTGCTTGGAGTGTCATGTAATTTTATTTAGTTTTTCTTGCTGTTTGAATAAAATACCAAGATCTGAAATTATTAAATGTTAGAGAGTCTTCACATAGTTGCATAATTATTCAACTACTCATTGATCTTCACTAATATCTTTCTGAGTAGTTTGTCATTTGCTCTAGTGCTTCACTTATATCTTTTAGAGCATGGTGGTAGTTTTATTTTGAAGAAATAGATGAACTCTCATGCTTCACTTATATTATTTTGAGAGTCTTAAATAGCATGGTAATTTGCTTAAAATCCTAATATGCTAGGTATACAAGATTAATAATAAAGTTCTCTTATGAGTGTGTTGAATACTAAGAGAAGTTTGATACTTGATGATTGTTTTGAGATATGAGGATGGTAATATTAGAGTCATGCTAGTTGAGTAGTTGTGAATTTCAGAAGTACTTGTGTTAGAGTTTGTGATTCCCATATCATGCACGTATGGTGAACCGTTATGTAACGAAGTCGGAGCATGATTTGTTTATTGATTGTCTTCCTTATGAGTGGCGGTCGGGGACGAGCGATGGTCTTTTCCTACCAATCTATCCCCCTAGGAGCATGCGCGTAGTACTTTGTTTCGATAACTAATAGATTTTTGCAATAAGTATGTGAGTTCTTTATGACTAATGTTGAGTCCATGGATTATACGCACTCTCACCCTTCCACCTTTGCTAGCCTCTCTAGTACCGCGCAACTTTCGCCGGTACCATAAACCCACCATATACCTTCCTCAAAACAGCCACCATACCTACCTATTGTGGCATTTCCATAGCCATTTCGAGATATATTGCCATGCAACTTTCCACTATTCCGTTATTATGACACACTCCATCATTGTCATATTGCTTTGCATGATCATGTAGTCGACACCGTATTTGTGGCAAAGCCACCGTTCATAATTCTTTCATACATGTCACTCATGCATCATCGCACATCCCGGTACACCGCCGGAGGCATTCATATAGATTCATACTTTGTTCTAGTATCGAGTTGTAATCACTGAGTTGTAAATAAATAGAAGTATGATGATCATCATTCAATAGAGCATTGTCCCAAATAAAAAAATAAAAAAAGAGAAAGGTCAAAAAAAAGAAAGGCCAAAGAAAAAATAAAAAGGCCAAAGAAAAAAAGAAGGCCCAAAAAATAAATAAATAAATAAGGGGCAATCCTACTATCCTTTTTCCACACTTGTGCTTCAAAGTAGCACCATGTTTTTCATATAGAGAGTCTCATATGTTGTCACTTTCATATACTAGTGGGAATTTTACATTATAGAACTTGGATTGTATATTCCAATGATGGGCTTCCTCAAATTGCCCTAGGTCTTCATGAGGAAGCAAGTTGGATGCACACCCACTAGTTTCTTTTGTTGAGCTTTCATACATTTACAGCTCTAGTGCATCCGTTGCATGGCAATCCCTACTCACTCACATTGATATCTATTGATGGGCATCTCCATAGCCCATTGATACGCCTAGTTGATGTGAGACTATCTTCTCCCTTTTTGTCTTCTCCACAACCACCATTCTATTCCACCTATAGTGCTATGTCCATGGCTCACGCTCATGTATTGCGTGAAGATTGAAAAAGTTTGAGAACATCAAAAGTATGAAACAATTGCTTGGCTTGTCATCGGGGTTGTGCATGATTTAAATATTTTGTGTGGTGAAGATGGAGCATAGCCAGACTATATGATTTTATAGGGATAACTTTCTTTGGCCATGTTATTTTGAGAAGACATAATTGCTTTGTTAGTATGCTTGAAGTATTATTTTTTTTATGTCAATATGAACTTTTGTCTTAAGTCTTATGGATCTAAATATTCATATCACAAGTAGGAAGAATTACATTGAAATTATGCCAAGTAGCACTCCGCATCAAAAATTCTTTTTTATCATTTACCTACTCGAGGACGAGCAGGAATTAAGCTTGGGGATGCTTGATACGTCTCCAACGTATCTATAATTTTTGATTGCTCCATGCTATATTATCTACTGTTTTGGGAAATATTGGGCTTTAATATCCACTTTTATATTATTTCTGGGACTAACCTATTAACCGGAGGCCCAGCCCAGATTTGCTGTTATATGCCTATTTCAGTGTTTTGAAGAAAAGAAATATCAGACGGAGTCGAAACGGAACGAAATCAACTGGAGAAGTTATTTTTGGAAGGAAACACACCTGATGGACTTGGACCCTACGTCAAGGAAGGAACGAGGTGCTCATGAGGGTGGGCCCCCCCTAGGGCGCGCCCCCTGTCTCGTGGGACCCTCGTGGCTCCCCTGACGTACCTCCTGCACCCATATATACCCACGTGACCTAAAACTTCCAGAACGCAAAATAGATCGGGAGTTCCGCTGCCAAAAGCCTCCGTAGCCACCGAAAACCAATCTAGACCCGTTCCGGCACCCTGCCGGAGGGGGAATCCTTCTCTGGTGGCCATCTTCATCATCCCGGTGCTCTCCATGACGAGGAGGGAGTAGTTCTCCCTCGGGGCCGAGCGTATGTACTAGTAGCTATGTGTTTGATCTCTCTCTCTCTCGTGTTCTTGATTTGGCAAGATCTTGATGTATCGCGAGCTTTGCTATTATAGTTGGATCCTATGTTTCTCCTCCCCCTCTTCTCTCTTGTAATGAATTGAGTTTCCCCTTTGAAGTAATCTTATCGGATTGAGTCTTTAAAGATTTGAGAACACTTGATGTATGTCTTGCCGTGCGTATCTGTGGTGACAATGGGATACCACGTGATTCACTTGATGTATGTTTTGGTGATCAACTTGCGGGTTCCGCCCATGAACCTATGCATAGGGTTGGCACACGTTTTTGTCGTGATTCTCCGGTAGGAACTTTGGGGCACTCTTTGAGGTCCTTTGTGTTGGTTGAATAGATGAATCTGAGATTGTGTGATGCATATCGTATAATCATACCCACGGATACTTGAGGTGACAATGGAGTATCTAGGTGACATTATGGTTTTGGTTGATTTCTGTCTTAAGGTGTTATTATAGTACGAACTCTAGGGCTGTTTGTGACACCTATAGGAATAGCCCAACGGATTGATTGGAAAGAATAACTTTGAGGTGGTTGCGTGCCCTACCATAATCTCTTCGTTCGTTGTCCGCTATTAGTGACTTTGGAGTGACTCTTTGTTGCATGTTGAGGGATAGTTATATGATCTAATTATGTTATTATTGTTGAGGGAACTTACACTAGCGAAAGTATGAACCCTAGGCCTTATTTCCACACATTGCAATACCGTTTACGCTCACTTTTATCACTTGCTACCTTGCTGTTTTTATAATTTCAGAGTACAAATACCTTTATCTACTGTCCATATACCACTTGTATCACCATCTCTTCGCCGAACTAGTGCACCTATACAATTTACTATTGTATTGGGTGTGTTGGGGACACGAGAGACTCTTTGTTATTTGGTTGCAGGGTTGCTTGAGAGAGACCATCTTCATCCTATGCCTCCTACGGATTGATAAACCTTAGGTCATTCACTTGAGGGAAATTTGCTACTGTCCTACAAACCTCTGCACTTGGAGGCCCAACAACATCTACAAGAAGAAGGTTGTTTAGTAGACATCAGCCGTCATCCACCGCCATGGTGCTCTCGGCGCGGCCTGGTCAACTTGGTCAACGAACGACATCCATCGGCCATGGACTGTATGCGCAAAATAATGATTCCTCCCCCTGACAGCTGGGACCCACCGGAAGGGCCTCTGTATTTCGCGAAAAAAACGTTCCCCCCGCTGACATGTCGGACCCACCAACTATGTCTTCGCACGCAAGGAAGTGCCTCCTTATTACGCACAAAAAATGAAATACCCCCTGCTAGCTGGGACCCACCATAGTGGGAGGATGACTTGTGGGCAACAAAGTTGACGGGGACGGAGGGCTTTGTCAACTTAGTCAATATGAACGATTCTAGCTCCAGTGACCATACAATGTCCATCCAACGGCCGTAGTGCTTCTTCAACCTCTGGTCTTCTTGCTCCGGCCGTCCAAAGCAGCGGCTATCGTGCCGCATGCTCCTGCCTCCCGTGGCCGGCTGTGCTGCTGCGGAGGCCTCACCGCCCCCTACTATTCCCACTGCTGGCCAGGCCCTGCGGCGACGGCAGCCTCACACCGCAGCCTAACCAGTGAACCCGTGTACTCCTCTCCGCGCGGGCTTCCACTACCGCGTCTTCCCCGGCTCCACGTCGTCCCCTTCCTAGGCCTCGCCATCGTCCACCGCCGTGGTGCTCTCTGCGCGGCGTGGTCAACGTGGTCATGGAACAACTTCCATCGGAAGAGTACTGTATGTGGAGAGGCTGACGGCTGGGTCCACGGCCACAGCCCAGTTTTTTTGTGATTTGCCAAGTAAGTTGCTTTGTCAGGCCTGTTGGGCTGCAAATCTTTCAAGACGAGGAGAGCTTTCATTCGGCTGGCCGAGAAAATGGCCCATCAGTAATGAGAAATGGGTTGTACATATTTAAAACACATCAAATCGGCAATTAGTTTCAAATATCTTTTTTTTCATTTCAAGATTTTAAATTACATTAATTTTTATGCATGGAGAATTTGTTGGATTTTATATTGATATATATTTATTTTTAAAATCAGTTTGAATGTGAGTCGAAATTTCGGGATTAAAAACAGTTTGGACCGCACCGAAATATGCAAAATTTCGTATAATTTTTTAACCGTGTCCACAATTTGGGGCTGTAATGCTAACAAAAAGAATCTACGCTCCAAAATTGAGGCACAAGCAGTGACTGTTGGATGTCCATCCAACGGCCGTCGTGCTTCTTCAATCTCTGCTCTTCCTGCTCCAGCCGCTCAAACAAGCGCCGGCGGGAATGCTTGCTCCCTCTTCCCCGCGGCCGGCTGTGCTGCCGCGCAGGCCTCACCGCCCCACCATACTCCCATCGCTGGCCTAGCCATCCCTCTACTCACCCACAACTGTTGTTATTCTCCGGCGACGGCAAACGAACTAGTAAACCGTCGTACAGTCGTACTCCCCTCCGCGTGGGAAACAACTACCGAGTCTTCCCTGCCTCCCTGCCGTTCCCTTCCTAGGCCTCGCTGTCGTCCACCGCCCTGGTGCTCTCGGCGCGGCCTGGTCAACATGGTCAACGACCGACATGCATCTGAAGTGGACTGTACGTGGAGAGGCCGATAGCTGGGTCCACGGCCGCATGCAAGGAAATGCCTCCTTATTACGCGCAAAATAATGATTCCTCCACCTGACATCAGGGACCCACCGAAAGGGCCTTTGTATTTCACGAAAAAAACGTTACCGCCGCTGACAGCTCGGACCCACCAGCTATATCTTCGCACGCAAGGAAGTGCCTCCTTATTACGCAAAAAAAATGAATACTCCCCCTGTTAGCTGGGACCCAGTATAGTGGCAGGATGACTTGTGGGCCTACTAAGTTGACGTGGACGAAGGGCTTTGTCAACTTAGTCAATATGCACGATTCTAGCTCTAGTGACCGTACGATGTCCATCCAACGGCCGTAGTGCTTCTTCAACCTCTGGTCTTCTTGCTCCAGCCGCCCAAACCAGCGCCGGTCGTGCCTCGTGCTCCTACCTCCCGTGGCGGGCTGCGATGCGGTGAAGGCCTCACTGCACCCTACTACTCCCACCGCTGGCCAGGCCATCCCTCTACTCACCCACACCCCATGTTACTCTACGGCGACGGCAGCCTCACACCGCAGCGAACCAGTGCCCTCATACTCCTCTACACGTGCGCATCCACTGCCGCGTCTTCCCCGGCTCCGTGTCGTCCCCTTGCTAGGCCTCGCCGTCGTCCACCGCCCTGGTGCTCTCGGCGCAGCATGGTCAATGTGGTCAAGGAGCGGCTTCCATCGGACATGGACTGTATGTGGAGAGGCTGACAACTGAGTCCACGGCCGCAGCAAGGAAGTGCCTCCTTATTACGTGCAAAATAATTATTCCTCCACCTCACAGCAGGGACCCACCGGATGGGCCACATTATTTCGCCCCCCTGACTGCTGGGACCCACCAGCTACATCTTCGCAGGCAAGGAAATGCCTGACAGTCGGGACCCACCTGGTCGAAGCGTACGTAGTGTTGTCATTCTGGTCGCGAACGTGTATGTACATACTGGTCGATGTAGAGGCGCGCACGTGTCGTAGTAGAGGCGCGCACATAGCATGTACACGTACGTATAGCGGCCAGGGTGCAAGAAAGAAAATACGGCCACGTATGTGTACATACGGGCGGGGTCTCGAACGCCTACTCGCGCATACGTACGGCCAGGGCTCGTGTACATTGCTGGGTCAGAACGGAGAAACAGTGTCATCGTCGTGTTCGTGGGGAGGCAACGGAATGCGTCGTGTTCATGGGGATGCAACGGAATGCGTCGTGTTCATCGGGAGGGCTTGGACAGAACATGCGATGGAAATGAGGCCTGGCATACCGCAGAACGGAGGAAACGGCCTTGTGTTCGACCGGCCAAGTTCGAAACGGGATCCTGTTCATCTGGAGGGGTCTGGCGTACCGCAAAACGGAGGAAACGGACCTCCTACGGTCGAAACAGGGGTCCTGTTGATCGGGAGGGGTGTGGCATACCGCAAAACGGAGGAAACGGACTTGTGTTGGAGCGCTACGGTCGAAACAGGGGTCCTGTTCATCGGGAGGGGTGTGGCGTACCGCAAAACGGGACTCCACGGGATACTGTTCATCTCCACCGTCGACCTCCTCCAGCCTCCACGGGCTCCTATTCATCCAGCCTCCACCGCGCGCTACTCCACCGTCTACTGTTCAACCACCCCTCCATCGTCTATTGTTCATCCAGCCCTCCACACCACGGGGTCCTGTTCAACCACCCCTCCACGGGCACCCCTCCACCGTCTACTGTTCATCCAGCCCTCCACACCACGGGGTCCTGTTAAACCACCACTCCACCATCTACTGTTCATCCAGCCCTCCACACCATGGGGTCCTGTTCATCCACCCCTCCACGGGCACCCCTCCATCGTCTACTGTTCATCCAGCCCTCCACCACACCACAGGGTCCTGTTCATCCAGAGGCAACGCCACCGCTCACTGTTCATCCACCCCCCCCCCGCCCCCCGCAACGCTCACTGTTCATCCCATCGATCGGCTTCAGTTAGCATCAGTAGCGAAGGAATCGCTTGATCGGGTTCAGTTAACAGCCATCGATCGATCACTCGGGTTCAGTAACGCATAGCCTGCAATGCAATCGCTCGGGTTTAGTTAGAGTCCAATGCCTCGCTCGGGTTCAGTTAGAGGCAATGCCTCACACACATGCGCGTACGTGTACGAGAGAAACGCGCATCGCTCAGCCCCCGACCTCCCACCGTAACCGGGAACTCCCCGAAATTTTCCTCCCCCTCGCTTCTACCACGGTTTTTTCCGTCATGGACGGCCCAAAGAATGTCATGCAGCTGCGTCTCCGGCCCGCCCAGGATGAAAAGCCCATTTTCTATCATGATTTTTTGTCATGGAAGTAGGAGCCCACCACATCTATGATGATACCGGGTTTTGTCACAATTATCGTCATAGAAGTGTCATATGTATGACAGGAAAAAAATTCATTCAGCCCAAAATGTCACGGATGTGTCTTTTTTTTGTAGTGCCATCCGCTGCTACCTCCGCGAATAAATAAAAATCCGCTTCTACCTCAATAGCATGGTTAATAATATAGCCATGTCAATCACGACGTAGAAATATCATTCACTGATACAATAGGGCTGGATCTAAGGTTGGTGAGTTTTTTTTTACTTTGTCTCTTTCTCTTTTTGTCTCATTTACTTATTTTACATAGGAGCATGTGTAGAGGATGACTATTCCTTTCGATGGGACTTCTTCATGGGGTTTAAGACTAAGCAGCTCCGAATTATGCCCGCTACCCACCACTCTGAATCGTGCCATCTCCCATTGCAACAATGAGGTCCACTAGGTCTAACACATCTTGTAAGAAGAGACTGTCACACAAAACATACATCTTGTTGCCTTCTTCCTCATACAGTATGTACCACTGGTATGTACTACTAGTACTACTACTACTCGTTCTCCTATAAACCTTGCGCTTGGCATCTCCAAAATATTAACCTTGCGCTTGGATCTTCGCCTCTTTGGGAAGTCGAGCAATAATGGTACTGTAGTATATATCGTTCTGGCTATCTGAGACTGAATGAATTGCTGCACGCCCACCACGTGGGCGAGGGTCAAGGGGCGAGGGAGAGTACGTACTATTATGTCTGTTTCAATACGGAGCAAAATGAGTGAGTCTACACTCTAAAATACGTCTATATACATCAGTGTTTGTAGTATGTACTAGTAGTTCATATTGAAATCTACTAAAGGACATATATGTCAAAAATATGATAATCTCTCTAACCAAGGTAGGGACGAGGAGTAAATGGAGGGAGTAGTAAAATTTTCTCTTCGACCTACGAGCCACCGCGCACGTGGGCAAGGGAGCGGGCGTAAGGCGTAGTAAGCAAGCTTCACCTCATCCCGCAAGCCACCGCACCCGTGGGTGGGGGAGACGACGTACTAAGCAAGCTTCTCCTCGTTTTGCGAGTTGACGGGACACATCAAAAGTAATACGTACAGAGCATCTCCAGTGTATAGAGCCTTGCCTCTAAGTTAGGCCCCACATGGTTTGCCTCTTTTTTAACATAATGTGTCAAGTCGCAATTTGTTTGTTCACCCGTGGTAGACGATCCTCCATCAAGTGGACAACCAGTACACGTGTTAAATTACCACGTGGGCTGCCTTTTCGTATAAAAATGAGCTCCACCGTGTACCCGCGCGAGTGTGGTTGCGAAAGAGACGGGAGTATGTGCGCCGTGTGTGCACCTCTTCGTGCACGTCCCCCACCTACGTGGGTGTGTGTGAGAGAGATACAAACCTAGATAGATGGCGTGTGCGTTCGTGAGTGTTTTTTGTTGGGGGTGATTTCATGAATGTATTTGTGGGAATATGTGTCGATGATATCTCAAAAAAAAAGTTGACACATGCAATGTGTGTGAAAATAGAGGCCTATCTATATCATATATATAGAGGGGGCGATCCATGAGAAGAGAGGGAGCGGTCATAGATATCGATAGAGTCAAAGAGAGGATCAAGTGGGTGGGTGCGAGATCGGTGAAGAGAGCCATCGAAATTGTGTGTGTGCAAGTCAAAGAGGGCACAGGGCAAGTTTGTGTGTGGCAGGGAGACATGACTAGAGCGCTCGATGTATCGGTGTGTGTGTGGGAGGGGGGAGGGGGAGGCAGAGACCTAACTAGAGAGGTAGAATGACTCATATATGTGTTGAGAAGGAGAGACCCAACTATGTCTTGAGGGAAATCGGTCGATATCCATACATAAGTGAGGATGGGAAATAGGTGGGGACAGAGAGAGAGAGAGAGGAGAGAGGAGAGGGAGGGAGGGGGACGGGTAGAGTGCTGGATGGGTGATGGAGTTGCTTCTCGAAGATGGTGAGAGAGGCCTACTAAACAAACTGAGGGTAGAACTGCAATATTATCAATAATAGTGGGGATGTGTTTTTGTGTGTGCGTGTGCGTGATAGATGTGTTGGGACGCATGCATGGATGATGAAGGGGAACCATGTGTTTGGTAACAAAAACCTAACTAGATCGGTAGATCAATTGTTGTTTGTCGGAGGAAGGGAGAGACATAATTAATGAGGTGGATCGATCGACGCGTGGGAAAAAATGAGTTATAACGACCTAGCTAGCTATATGTATAACAGGAGATCGGTTAGTGTACATCCATTTGTTAGAGGCAAATAAGGCCCAGTGAGACGGATAGACAGAGAGAATGGAGCTAGGAGGTGGTGCGAGAGGCCTAGCTACTGGCTAGATAGCGGGAGGAGTGTGCGATTGTGAGATCGATGAAAAGAGGGGCGAGAGTTTACACGTGTGTGGGACCATATGAGAGACACAAGGAATGGACACAAAAAGGAGGAGATG
This sequence comes from Triticum urartu, assembly GCF_003073215.2. Classification (NCBI taxonomy): domain Eukaryota; kingdom Viridiplantae; phylum Streptophyta; class Magnoliopsida; order Poales; family Poaceae; genus Triticum; species Triticum urartu. The sequence goes on along the minus strand of NC_053023.1, from coordinate 590,739,435 downwards.
GAAGGTGCATGTGTATGTTGTCGGCCGACATCGTTGGAGAGGTTTATCGATCAGTGTGTGCCGGAAAGGATTTGTGGGGACTGTGGGAGAGTGACCTAAAGAAAAAAATGAATGTGCGCAACGGATAGAATGCTGAGGGGGGGGGAGGGCGAGGAGGGCGTGTGCATGCGCGAGAGAAAGTTAGTGCTAGCTACAAAGGTTAGAGGATTGTGAGGGTGTAAGAGACTAACAAAGATCATAATTTGATATGAAAGTGGATTCATATATTTGAATAGGAGATCATAGTGTTATAAACATATGCATGCATGAATATAGCAGTGATACGTGTGCTGTGGTTTTGCACATGTTATACCATAATGTGATAATGCATGGTGTTTGCAACTCACAGCTAAATATCGAACAATCTAAATCATACTATACATCGAACAATCTCACATTTTATTTGAATTTGTGATAATGTGTGGTCTTTGCAACTCACATCTAAATACGTGTTGGCGTAGGGGGCGGGGCACCATACATTATGTGATAAACACATTATACATAAGAGACATGGTTTATATTATGAAGATCTAGCTAGAGCTTGAAATGTACGGTGATTTGAAATCAACATAAAGTGGATTCAAAAAGTCGACTTTGAGTTCATATAGTACACATAGTTCATATCTAACTCGACAGTAATCATGTGGTGTGCTGGGAAGATAATACACAAACGAGACAATAATGATGATTGTAGATCTTATTAAAATAGATAAATCAATTCGAATGGTTTGACTTCACATCATGATTGTAGATCTTATTCAAATAGAGAAATGAATTCAAATTTAGTTCATATTGAAGCGGTAGTATATACATTTGGAATGCACTACAACATTCATTTAAGTAGCAGGTTGCATGCATTATACACGTAGCGAAATACTTTAATTGAATATAACATGAATTCAAATTTTTGAATAGAATTTGTAGTGCAAATTGATTTGGTACAGTGCACGGGACTAGACTCTCTTGTGTGGTGTGAATTGATTTGTTTTTTGTTTTTTTGTCGACGGAAGTGCGAATTGATTTGGTACAGTACATGTTAGGCTTGTCCGGGAATTTCAACCCGTGCCTTGTTACCCCGAAATATTTAAGATATATCTTCGTCTCGTTGTGCTCCAAAAACTCCATGCAACTCAAACCGCGCCTTGCTATCCCAAAATTACAACGTGCGCGAAAACTCCCACCTCCTGCGAAATCCCGACACGCGAAGTGCCAGTGATACCCCTGACCTGAAAGAACCGCCTAGCTCAAATTGGTGGGGGTACTTTTGTAACTTACCCCACATTTCGGACATGCGCGTCCCTAAGCCATGGTACCCCACTCCCATCCCATCCACCCACCCATTCGTGCACCGAGGCCGTGAAAACCCGTGAAGCCCCACACCCTCCTCCGTCCACCACCCAGTCGGAGCCTCTTTCTCGACGACGTCGTCCACAACAACACCTCGATGTCCCTCATCCACCGTATTGGATGAGGATCCGTCGTCGATCTCGTCATCCCGCCGGTTCAGCCACCCCGTCCTCCACCTCCAAGGAGCTGCCCCAACGTTCCCCTCATCTTTCGCGCCACCTCCATTCCCACACCGCCGTCTTCACCTGCACCACCAGAACAACATCATCATCATCGTTTCCTCGGATGAAGCTGAGCCCTAATCGGCGCCACCAAAGAGGTTGTACACTAATCGCCACATTTTCTTCTTGATTTGATCTCATGGTGCTTCCGGTTCTCGATCCCGAGTCGACATGGCGTGGCTCCATCCACGGCGGCGGCGCCAGCCATTTCCTCCATGGTGTCGCTCCCTCGGCGGCGACGTCCACATTAGTAGGAGCTGCTGCTGCTTTAGCTCTCGCTAGCGCTACAGCTCTGCTCTTGCTCTCGGTCCCCTGCTGGTCTGCTCTTGCTCTTGCTTGCGTTGCTGCTCTTGCTCTTGCTTTTGCTTGTACTGTTGCTCTACTCTTGCGCGCGCTGCTGCTGCTCTACTCTTGCGCACGCTACCGCTGCACGACCAGCAGATCCTACTCACCTCAAGCCCCTACAGCTGCTACCCGAGATGCCGCGACATGACCAACTGCACCGGCTCTCACACACGCTGCTGCTACTGCTTTTCTGCTACTAGTGCGTTCAGTTTCAACAGTATAATTCAGCTTTGACAGCAAAATTCAGTTTCGACAGTTAAATTCAGTTTCGAAAGTTAAGTTCATAGATGAGCGGCTGATGTATTTTACATCTAGCACTTTTTGGTTATGTATTTTACATCATCTATTGGAGATGCTATTAGAATTCCACTCAGGTTAACGTTGTCTCTCTTGTCCTACTTCAGCCTCGCCGTCATACAACTTACTGGAGCTGCTCCAACGACGAAACCCTCCATCACAGCGGAGCAGTACCCCGGGATCCATCTCCACAGGTCTAAGATCTTCTTCCCCTCCTCCGATAGCCAAATAAGCCGAAGCATCCTCACCGACCAACCCCATCACGCTGACATTGACATGGCTTCACCAAAGAGGTTGTACACTTGTTGCATCGCTTTTTTACTCTACATGTTATATATATTGTCCACTGAGCACACGTAGTAACGTGAAATACGATTAGTTTCCCTACTATATGACAAGCAGTGAGGTACCAGGCAACATAGCTATCCGTGATGGACTCTCTTGAATGCCATCATTATCTCTGTGTGTTTGAGCTGTGCATTTGTAGATGAGCCTGGGAGTTGAGCTAGTAGGGAAGTGGCCTGGGTCCAAAGTAGTAGAAGTAGCATAGAAACATTGTTTGAGTGTAGGCTTTTCCCTGCTCATGCCTGCCTACTAGAATAGCCAGTGCTTGAAAGGAAAACTGAAGGAAAAACATAGGAATTCGAAAGTTTCCTATGCTACTACTATTCATGCATTTGGTCCAAAGGAATGTTGCAAAGGAAAACTGTAGGATTTGTTCCCTTAGTGTCTCCTTGAAAGAAAAACTGTAGGAATTTTAATATCCACTTGTCCTCCTTTTCAAATTCCTATTCATGAAGCACAAGACTAAGAGATAGTAGCATAATAGCATTATAACCGTACATTTTCTTGTGGTTTGACTTAATCTCACCATGCTTCTTTGCATCCTGTGATCTTCCAATTCTTGTGAACCAAACACCCAGATTGGCACAAATACTGTGTTTTTAAATTCTCGGTTTTGCACGTGCATTCTATCCTATTACTATGTATTTCCTATCCCTGCATTGTTAGAATCCTCCAATTCAAACGAGCCCTTACAGAATTACTTCTCTTACAGATAGTTGTCAAAGAAAACCTTGTGTGGTTTATCCCACTCCTGTTGCGCCGTCGTCCACCCCAGCTCAGCTGCTCTAACGACAGAAGGGTACAACACAGCAGGGATCCGACCTCCAGACTATCTTTCGCCGCCTCAGATATTCTTCCCCGCCTGTCATGGAATTGTCATGGCAAATGTCCTTAATGTCAGGACTTAGTCGCGAGGCCAACACATCTATGTGGTAGCTTGAGAGGGGTTGAGCGGGACGAGAGACGCGATGTTTTACCCAGGTTCGGCCCCTCACGGTGGAGGTAAAAGCCTACATCCTGCTTCATTGATATTGATGATGATGATCACGGTTACAAGAGTGTTCTATCTCAAGAGCTATTGTCTAAACCTAACTTGTCCAACTTGTGGAACATGTCAATCTTGTCCCTCCTGGGGTGCCCTGCCCCTCCTTATATATGTTGAAGGGGCGGTTTACATGACTAGTCCTATTAGGACTAGGATTACTCTATTACAAGTGGAGTCCTAGTCTTGCCTCCTTTGTAAGGGAATATTCCTTGTGCTTTTCTCATAAACCGGCCCACCATTAAACGTGAACCGGCCTTCTGGGCCATGGGCCTCGTCATCCATCTGACCCGCCCGCCGGGTTACTAATGAACCGCCAAGACCGGGCGGGTAGCCCGTGAACCGCCAAGCACCGGGCGGGTTACCAGTGAGTCATCCAGTCCGGCCGGTTTATACTTCCAGCCGGTTTACGCCACGGGGTATATCCCCAACATTAGCCCCAAGTTTAATTTGGATTTATCCATGTTAAACCGATCTGCAACATAAACTCAAGAGCAAATTTGATAGGTTATGCTCCGGGTTAAAAAAATTTGTAAACCGGTACCTGATCATTCTTAAGTCTTTGTTATTTCCTCCTTCTAGGAAATCCGGGTCAACAGACCAGCTTCATAATCAATTTGCCGACATTGGTTTGTCACCGAGAAATATTGTGAAGAATAACTCCTTTGACTCAGCTCCCAAAGCGCTGGTTTAAGAAATATGGGTCTTGAAATACTTATCTGATATTCAGCCGGTTTGAAGATGTAAAACTTGTCGGTTTAACATTACCAAAATGGCCGTGTTATAAAAACTGATGATCCCGGATTATGACCGTTGATAGACGCCGGGTTATGATTGTTGCCAACGCCGGTTCAAAACTCCGGTTCATGATTATTGATGACGCCGGGTTGCAGCCACAGGGTTATAATGATTGGTGACGCCGGGTCAATCTGGTTTGCTCAAACAGAGAATTTGAAAATATTTCTTCGATAATAATATAATACCTGTAGCCCCCAAATCTTGAGCAGAACAAAGTGATGGCTTAAGACTTGCTTCAATATAAATGTTACCAATTTTGAAGAAATCCATGTTGTTCATCCCAGTCGCTAGTCAGAATTGAGTATTCCACATATGTAGCCCCCAAGTGCCAGGTTGTCATGCTTGCAGCAACCTGGGACTTGTAATTGCTTGATGCTCATAAAAACTTCAACCAGTGTAGCCCCCAAGGGTCGGGTCATTATGCAATAATGAGCAGGGACTTTGTAAATATAATCTTGTAAACTTTGAACAGCAACGTGTAGCCCCCAAGGGCCGGCTCAGTAAGATAATATTGAGCTGGGATTTTGATATATTCTTCAATAACATCATATGATGTAACCCCCATCATGGGGCTTGAATTCCCGTCCACAAGGTTAAGAGGCTTGTGCTTTACCAACTGAGCAGTGGACCCTAAAAAAGCTTTGTACCTTAAATTGTTGATAGAGGCAATTGGTAGCCCCCAAGGGCCGGCTCATTACAATGTGATGAGTCGGGTCTTCAATAAGGTGAGCAAAAAATGACTTTGCATTAGCCCCCAAGTGTCATGGTGCATGCTTGCAGCGACATGAGACTTGCATATTTGCAGCGACATGAGACTTGCATATTTGATATAATCTTAAGTTGAATAATGTAGCCCCCAAGTGCCGGGTCGTGAGCCTGCAGCGACTCGGTACTATTCCTTCAATTGTAAAATAAACCATATCCATTGACAATATAATAGCCATTGCGCTAAAGCGACTTTGAAAACCTCAATAATACGTGTTATTAATAACCATAATAAAATCCAGCCATGTTGGCTATTCACGATAACATAATCCGGTATGAAAACCTTATTCATTCAACATCATAATGGAAATTCAGCCAAGTTTGGCTATTTGAATAATATAACCCAATGATTTATAAGCGCATGATTCCAGTGGTGCAATCCAAATATATACTGGCGACTTATAGTCGAAAGCCAGGCCGGTCTAATAAACACCGGATAATTTATCGTCATACTTTATTCAACAAGTTTAAAGTGTCCTGGCGGTTTACCGCCGGACGGGTCATAATGCCTGACATATAACCTGGGTTTATAACCGAGGCTGCACTTAAGAATTATCAAATATGAAATACATCATACCTGTGACATTGAATCACATTGTTGGTTTTACCAACTTTTGTAGTAAGAGTGATAACCCCAATCTTGAGTAATGATAACTCCTTTCATATTGTGCCGGTTTATGATAAAACCGTACCGGGTTGTGATAAACACTGGTTTAACCATATATAATACTGGCGACTCGTAGTCAGACCAGACCGGGCTGATAGTCTCCGGATTATAATTTGATCGTGTATTGACAACTTGTAGTTGAAAGCCGAGCCGGGTTGATAAACACCGGTTTACTCCATAATAGGATGGTAACAAAAAATCAAATCGGGCAGATAGTCTCCGGATTAAGATTTGACCGTGTTCCGTCAATTTGTAATTGACAGTTTGAACCGGTTTAAGAATTTGTCGGTTTAAAAAAACGCAATAAAAAGAAAGAAATATCTTTCAAAGAAAAATGTGAAGCAAAGGCAATGACAAAACCGTTTGCAAAAAGAGGCTTATTTGAGTTGATCAGATGGCGTTACCATGGTCGGACACGACCAAGCTCCCGATAGGTGTAGCTATGGTTCAAGTCAGCCAGGTCCCCAAATGAAACCGTGGCATTTATGCCGATCAAGTGGCATGGCAATGGTTCGGGTTCGACCAAGCCCCCAAGTGATTCTGTGGCCTTAGGCCGATCAAGAGGCATGACTGGTTCAGACGTGACCAAGTCCCCAAGTGATCTGGTGGCTCTCGCCTATCAAGAGGTATTGCATTGGTTCGGACACGACCAAGCCCCAAAGTGATGTTTATAAAATTTTCAAGGGGTAAACCGGAGGCCGCTTTAAGACAGAACAGCTCCGTGTAACTACGCATGATGTAAAAGAACAGAGACCCCGCTTTATGAAGCAGAAGCCCCCATGTGATCAATAATATGTCAGGCCAGTAAAGCGGGATACCCGTGTTTGAACTGCACATCATGGCAGCAGGTCCTCTTTGGCAATTTTTAACTTTTTGCAAGAGATAAATTCTTCTTGAACCGGGATCTTGAACCGGATATTGAGAGCTTGAAAGCTTTGTGAGAGATATCTTTCCCTTGAACCGGATTTCAAACCGGAATCTTTATTTTTAGCCAGAAATTTTTTGACGGCCTTTAAACTCGAACTTGCGAGAAGTTAATTTCCTTTTGAACCGGACACTGTTAAATTGGATTTGAGCGCTTCAGAGCTTTGTAGGAGAATAGATTTTTCTTGAACCGGATTGTAAACCGGAGTCATTTCTGATGACCCGGAACTTCTTCATCGAGCCGTGATTTTATAACTATCATATACTTTCTAAGCCGGAAATTTGCTGACGGCCTTTAATCTTTCATCAATATAACAGTAGCCTCCGAGACCGGGTTATCCTTCCCTTCATCATCCTGGGGTTCTTAAATTTGCTGAAACTGGCAAGATTCGCTGAGCCATGTCATCGTAGCCCCCGAGTCTCAAAGGTGACTCGAGGAGTTGGCTTGAGAGTCTCCATATTTGACCGTGATGTAAACCGGCATAACTTGTATATCATTGGCATTGATAGCACGATGTGAATCCATAGAAGCTTGAGGTAACTGCGGCGGGTTGTAAATGATCCCATATGAGCCGTGTCAGCAACTCGGCCAATGGTTCCTTCCAACTGGCGATTTGAAGTTTAATCAAAACTATAGTGGCGGCGACTTGTGCGCCTGCCCATTGAACCATCCAGTGCAAACGGCGGTTGATGATAATTTGTCTCCAATTTGAAAGAAAACCGGGCTACCAGGCTGTGACTTGCTCATACCCAATAAACAGCTCATGCAGACAGGTGCGGCCCGGTATGTTGATGTAGACCAGGCCGTGAGAGACGGACAGCAAAGACGACCGCAGCATCAATGGCGGCTCCGATAGATGAGTCGGCCGCGGCGTTGTAAGCTGGTGCGGACGGGGAAAATCTTCACCGGTGTTGTAAACCGACATGGACGGGCGAGTTAATCGCGGGTGCGGTCCCGGTGAGTCGAAGTAGTCCGGGCCACAAGGGCAGCGTCTTGCACACATATTCTTTGATCATTGTGGCACGGTCATATGCTAGCACATGACAGTAATTACACAATTTATATATCCATGATCCGGCCATCGGTTTTGCAATGACCTATTGTCCTGCATATAAAATGCAAAGACCAAAGTAATTGCTCTCTGACAAAAACAATATGTGATAAATTATACTTAGAGGGATATCACCTGATTCACCCGAACAACATATGAGTCGGCCGTGGCATTGTAAGCCGGCGCGGACGCATGAACCGCCATGAGGGCAGATGGACGAGTCGTTCATGGAGTTTGTAAAGCGGCGCAGGTGGTGATTCAAACATGATGTTGTTTAACCGGTGTAGATGCATGAATCGGCGGCATGTGCGGACGGATGTAATCTGAACATCGGGGCGGCGACTTGCACGTATATCCGTCGAGCATCCTAGCACGGACAAACACCAATGCAAAAAGTGATGTTGATGTGCCCCGTTAGGCGACACCTTTTCGTAACGGTCCTGCAAAAATATTACAAGACCAAGTAATTGTTCTTTGATAAAAACAATATGTTTCATAAAATAAACTTTAGATGGATACCACCTGGTCGTTTTTACTTGCGGTAACTTTGACCGGCCAGTGGCGACTTGGGCTGCAGCGAGAGAGCCCCGACGAAGTAGAGCAGGAGTGATTGGAAGCTAGGCACTATCTTTGATCCTCCACCACTGCTGCCGGTACGAGTCCTGAGATGTTAAGCCAGAACACTATATCCGATGCATCTTTGGTGAAGGTTAGACCGGACGTACTATATGCATGTACACTGTTGCATAGTTTTCCCCCAATCTGCTCGTAGGTACAGTAGCTAATTTAAGCTTGCGTATCTTCATTGCTTGGAATAATACTCCTTGGCACTACCACTTGATTCCTTTGCACAGGGACAACAGCATTCGGATGGAAAGTCATGTGCTTAGAGTAAAAACAGCGAGGCGCTCGGCCACAAGACGGCGGAAGGCCATGACGGTTCAGCAGGACATGCTGGCTCAACATGCGGCCAAGGACACGGCAGGGCCGGCTTTTGCAGCAGAGGTAAGCTCCTGGCAACGAGGTGAAGCGGCGGCAGTCTTCAGCTGCTTGGAGGTTTGATGATGCTACGAAGGTGAGGTTTCAGGCGTGCTGAGCCGGTCAAAGCGGCGGGCGTCCGGGCACACAACTCAGCAGAAGGTGGGGATGACCCGTCGGACGGCTTGCGGAGGAGCGACGGGTTATGGCAGGGACGAGTCTGAGTGGTGGACCGATTCTGCACAGTAACTTGACCGGACTAGTCTCGTCCCCTTGCTGACTCGGTTTCTGCATCTGACATCATGATTGATAACTAATCCGGACGGATTACCCGGTCACGTGTGGAGGCAAAACAGTGAAGTCGAATTCGACGAATCACCTAGCAACATGTGCGATGATACACGCGATCCTTCTCGATCTGCAGCGACGCGCACGACGGTTCAAGACGTCCACGCTGTCCCACACCGGTTTATTCAGCGTCATCAGTCCGTGCAGCGAAGTTGACTTTAACTTCAGATCCGACGAATCACGTTGCGTCGGAGGCGCACAGCAGAAACTCCAAACCCTAATTTGTTTTGAAATCAAAACTCATACTTCTTCATCCGGCCAATTGCGAGCTTCTTGAAACCTTGGAAAAAAATCCCTCCAAGAACTCAAACACCACCGTGCACAGGCCCCACGGTGGGCGCCAACTGTCGTGGAATTGTCACGGCAGATGTCCTTAATGTCAGGACTTAGTCGCGAGGCCAACGCATCTATGTGGTAGCTTGAGAGGGGTTGAGCGGGACGAGAGACGCGATGTTTTACCCAGGTTCGGCCCCTCACGGTGGAGGAAAAAGCCTACATCCTGCTTCATTGATATTGATGATGATGATCACGGTTACAAGAGTGTTCTATCTCAAGAGCTATTGTCTAAACCTAACTTGTCCAACTTGTGGAACATGTCAATCTTGTCCCTCCTGGGGTGCCCTGCCCCTCCTTATATATGTTGAAGGGGCGGTTTACATGACTAGTCCTATTAGGACTAGGATTACTCTATTACAAGTGGAGTCCTAGTCTTGCCTCCTTTGTAAGGGAATATTCCTTGTGCTTTTCTCATAAACCGGCCCACCATTAAACGTGAATCGGCCTTCTGGGCCATGGGCCTTGTCATCCATCTGACCCGCCCGCCGGGTTACTAATGAACCGCCAAGACCGGGCGGGTAGCCCATGAACCGCCAAGCTCTGGGCGGGTTACCAGTGAGTCATCCAGTCCGGCCGGTTTATGACACGGGGTATATCCCCGACACTGCCGCCGGCAGCCACGAGAACTGCATTACCATCATCAACTGAGCAGGTAACCTTGAGGACTACACGGGTCCGCAAGAGAGGTCGCACTCTTTCGTGTCTTCTTACATTATGCATCACTTAATATTACATGATACTTTGTTGCCCTCTTCACTTATTAGACTTTGAGTCAGCTCCAAACTAATAGTCGAACTTGAGTTTTTAAATGGTTGTGGGGTACATATCGGGGCCGCAATCAATAGTATCTATCTACTATCTGGTTAATCTCTAGTGCCTACTATGAGTTTCATGTTGGGTGGGAAACAAACAGTAAAGAAGCCATTATCTGTATTTTTTAACTGAAGCCATTATCTACCTGCCATCATTGGTTTTGGGTCTACCCACAGGTTGCTACCATCACTCTGGATTTCTGCATGCACTCCTTACATAATCTCACTGTGTGTTATTCCTATGCATGTCAGTTATTGTACACAATGGAACTGAACATGTAGAGCAAAAGAGACGAGCCTTGCATGGGTTGTGAAAGGCAGCCCCCTTGTCGGTGTCAAAACCGGCGGATCTCGGGTAGGGGGTCCCAAACTGTGCGTCTGAGGTTGATGGTAATAGGAGACAGGGAACACAATGTTTACCTAGGTTCAGGCCCTCTCGATGGAGATAAAACCCTACGTCCTGCTATTTTAATATTGATGAGTATGGGGGTTACAAGAGTTGATCTACCACGAGATCGTAATGGCTAAAACCCTAGAAGTCTAGCATGTCTAATTATGATTGTTCTGACCTTCTCTAAGGATCTAGCCCTTCGGTTTATATAGACACCGGAGGGATCTAGGGTTACATATTTGGCCGCCAAGCTTGCCTTCCACGCCAAGGAGAGTCCCATTCGAACACGGGTGGAGTCTTCGGTCTTTGTATCTTCACAGCCCATCAGTCCGGCCCATGGCTAACAGGTCGGACGCCCGAGGACCCCTTAGTCCAGGACTCCCTCAGTAGCCCCTGAACCAGGCTTCAATGATGAGGTGTCCGACGCGCAGATTGTCTTCGGCATTGCAAGGCGGATTCCTTTCTCCAAAATAGTCTTTGGACAAAAGAATGTATCCGAATCTGTAACACCAGTACCACACACAACCGCAGAGAGTATAATATTTCACGAGTCAAATCTGCTGACAACTTTTTGTAACGTGATATCACCTCCTTGCCCGATTATTATTTCGAACTGTTTTTCGACCTACCGCTTCGTTTTTCGAGATGCGGTTTTATTAGCACGTCTTGTCAAAGTAGATACCGTGTCCCCTTATTGTGGGATCCTCATGAATGAGGGTATGGGTAATCCAACTGTGCCTCCTACACGGCCCCTAGGGAATAGGCGAGTTTCATGGCGAGTGGGGAGGCGTTTGATATTTACCGTCTTTATAAGGAGATCAGGATTCCCTTTCTTTACCCACGCCTTCTCTCTTTCTTTGCCCTTCCATTCTCAAGCTCCAGTGCCCAAGTCCTCATATTTTCCGCCTCAGGGAAGCACTCAACCATGTCTGGATTTGGAGGACAAGGAAAGTGGATGGACTCCTCCGTTAAGGAGAAGGACATCACCAAGCTTCGGGAGGCTGGGTATCTGGCGAAAGAAATCGCCCACCGGGTTCCATCCAAGGGGCAAATCATCCCCACCCCGAAGCCTAACGAGAGGGTAGTTTTCATCTCCCACTTCGTCCGCGGGTCAGGGTTTCCTCTCCACCCTTTCGTCCGCGGACTTATGTTCTATTATGGGCTAGATTTCCATGATCTAGCCCAGAACTCCTTCCTCAACATATCGGCATTCATTGTCGTGTGTGAGGCCTTCCTTCGCATCCAACCCCACTTTGGACTGTGGCTCAAGATCTTCAACGTGAAGCCAAAGGTGGTGGATGGCCAGCATGTGGAGTGTGGAGGTGCCATGGTGAGCATGCTGGCCAATGTCACGTGGCCCAAAGGTACTTCTGTGGCGACCGACAAGGAGTGGCAGAAACTGTGGTTCTATATCACAGAGCCCCGTGACGCCACCTGGGCCATGGCTCCCGAATTCAAGTCCGGAGCTCCAATGCGGCTCACCTCTTGGATAGAGAAGGGCCCAAATTGGTCTTCGTCGGACGAACTGATAGCGCTGCAGATGCGCATCCAAAGCATGGTGGATAAAAACATCAAGCTCGTCGACGTGATCCAGGTGATGCTAGTTCGCCGGATCCTCTCATGCCAAAGCCAAACTTGCCCTTTATGGGAATTCGATCCAAAGAAGCACCAAACCTTGGAAAGGCTCTTAGGAACCACTCATGAAGACGCCTGGAAGTTGCTCTTTAAGGGTAATAAGACGCCACTGGCCATAGACTCGGACCGCGGGCATGATGTTGCCCATCCTGCCAGTGAGGTAAGTCGTTCATGTCTCAAGGCGTATCCTCTACTTGCTTATTCAAGGAGGATGTCTAAACTTTGCTATTTTTTATTTTCTCAGGTATGGACAGAGAAAGCGGAGCGGATTCAATGTTCGCTCCACTGCCCGAGGAACCAGTCATCCCGCTCCTGGCGAAGATGCTGGTCTTGGTGCCCTATCAGGCGCCGGAGAAGAAGGCCAAGGGGGTCCAGAGTGGCCCCCACCGCAAGGGAGCTTCGGACGTGTCATCCGAAGACAAGACTCACTTCTCCGCCGCCGAAGATGACGATAAGAAGGAGGAAGAAAGTAACTCTCCCCCTGATGGGGGAGGAAGAAGAGGGCGGCCTTCGCAAATCTGGAGGCGGAGGCGCCCAAGAGGCGGAAGGCCCCCTTGCAGATAACCCCGCGTGGGACGTTGACAGCAGCCCGGAGCGACGCCCCCGAAACAAGCCCCTGGCCGCATCGTAAGTACTAAAAGCCCGCATGCCTCCTTGTACCCGGCCTCTACTCTTCATGGTATTAACATGTTTAATCATGCTATTGCAGTCCAGCCCACGACAGCTCCCTGCAATCCTCTTCAGGAGGTTCACTGGATTCGAAGGCGATGGCCAGCGAGTCTCCGCCGGCCGCTCACTCTCCCTAGGCAAAGGGCGACGCTGAGGTGCTGTCCCGAAGGACCTTCCCAAGCCAAGGGGAGGTTTAGGAGGCCGCCAGGGAGGCGACGGAGGGCGAGACCTATGTCGCCGAACACCTGGGGGAGCAGATCCCCATGGAGACCGGCGATGGGGGCCGTGTTCAGTTTGGCCCCCAGCCGAATACGGTTCCAGAGACCTATACGGCTCCGGAATCCGGCGAGCAGCCTCCTTCGAGAGAAGGAGGTGTGCCTATCCCGCCGGTGACCTCTGTCTAACCAGAGGCACCGGGTAATCTGTTGGAAGCGCTACGAGGCGCTTCCATTGTGGATGAACACCGTATCCTTATGGGTACGGTGATTGAGAGGGTTCAGTCCGTCAAGAGCGGACTAACCAAAGCCTGCAGCAGCCTACTAACGGGTTTTGAGGTAAGCGACGTAAAAGAGAAAGTCCCAATAGACAGTGTAGCCCCTGAGACACTGTCCAGTGTTCAGAAAGAAAAGCCGGACAGAGGATCAAGTAATTTTCGCAGGAAACTAACTAAATATGTCTTATGAACACAGGCGTCGCTGCTGGCCGCCACCTCTCATGCCGCTGAGGTCTCCGGACTAAAGCCGAGTCTGGACCGGGCCGAAGAAGAGCTGGGACTTGTGAAAAGGCAGCTGGAGGACAAGCAAGGTATGTGGAGACTTGCTATATGTTCGGAAAGAATAAACAACATATATTGATTGTAGTGCCGTGATATTTGTAGGAGCGGCGACTGAGGTTGAAACCCTCAAGAAAGCGTTGGCCGAGGCCGATGAGAGGGCGGTGAAGGAAAGAGCCGTCCGAAAAAAACGTGAGGCCAGAGTTAGGGAGGTCCAGCAGGAGCTCCTGGACGCTTGGAAGAAATACAAGTCCTTAGAGCGTCAACATGCGGACCAAGAATCCGAACTTGACAAGGCCCGCCAGAGCGCACAAGAGGCCCGGACAGAAGCTTAAGGCGCCCTCCAGGAAATCCAGGAGGCCAAAAAGATCGCAGCGGGTAAGGCTTTTATTATGCAAAGCAAGTATGTGGAGAAGAGATATCTCTTACTGACCCGTATTTGGAGTTCTCCAGGAGCGTTTGCGAATCTGCCGTGCAGCATTTCTGATGCTGCTGAATTCTTCTGAGCCGGAGTGGGAAGCTCGACGGAGAAGTTGTTTTGGTCGCAATACCTTGTGCCAGAACATCCGGTGCCTTTGAGCGACCAGCTAAAACAACTGGTCGAGCTGCATAGGGTGGCCAAACTGGCCATGAAGGACTTGATAGTCTGGCTGTGGCTAGCCGAAGTTATCCCTAGCAGCTACTTCGGTCTCGTGAAGCGGCTAGTCGACACCTGCCCTCGGCTTGACGCCATCAAGCGGTCGGTTTGTATCAAAGGTGTGTGGATGGCCTTCACCCGTGTCAAGATGGAGTGGGCGAAGATGAATGCTGCCACGGACGCGACCGAAGGCCACCTGTGGGCAAGGAGTACCGCATGCCCGAGCGATACTTTAGCGAAGTCCTTGAGGGATCCCGCATTGTGGCGGAGCAGTGTACGAAGGATGTAATCTTTGAATGAGTATTGTTGTATCATCTAGCCTTGTATTATAAAAACAAGTTCGGCTATGTAATATAATTCTTGTTTAATATTTTACCTCCTGTGCAGCCGTGTTTGTGAAATTTTGAGAGTTGCCAGTCATCGGCTTCAGCCCCCACGTAGGTAGTACGAGAGTGTTCGGGATGGAATATAAACACTCTTGATTCAATTAGTTTGATCCTTGAAGGAGGTGTTTAGCACAACGAACCAGGCAATCAGACTATGTGGCTTTATCACCCTCACTTAGCCATAGGGGTTCTATAATTAAAGTTTTAGGTGCAGCCCCTAGCGTCCGAACTAGGGTACTATAATCACTTGATTGGGTAAAAAGTCGATTCATCGCATAATGCGGAAAAAATCACTAAAGATTTGAACCCTCCGAAGAGCTGACCGGCTCTCGCCGCATCATGATAGTCACTCTTCGGCTTTCTCTACTGAGGTGCTCATCCAGATGAACCAGGACACAATCGCAGTAGTTCTCCCTTTACTACCCTAGCCGATATAGCCGAACGTAAGGTAGTAAGCGCAGGAGCCGGGCAACCCAACTATTGACCAAAGGCATGATTCAGAGCCAATGCATATAATGCTAAATTCGGGTGCCGAACTGTGTTGTAGAAAGTGTTCGACCGCTATTCTCTTTTGGTGCATCCACCATGTATACGTCATACGAGGAAGTGGCTGTCCAGCGCCCGATAAATGGCGGGTTTTGGGCCTCTTCTTCTCCGGCATCGTCGTCCATACCATCGATGTCGTCAGAGCCGTAATCGAGCATGTCAGTTAGGTCTTCGACAGTGGCTATTAAGTGGGCGGGGGGTGGGAAGCGAAATTCTATGTCATCAGCCTCGAGTTCAAACCAGATATAATTCAGGTGTGAGTCCCACGCTAGGGGAGTGTTTTTAATGAGTTTAGCACATCTCCTAAAGGTGAGTGCCGGAAGATGTCCGCGGAGCTGAATTCAACGGTCGACGCTCGATCAAGCTCGTCGTGCACGGATGCACATGCCTCGGAACCTTTAGCCGGAAACGTGTCCGAGGTTCTGGCAACACAAATCTCACTTGATGTTGCGTCTGTGTGCGGCTCCAACGCCACTGACTCTGCGACCTCCATGGCGGGGGTGAGCCTCCCATCCTCGGATGGCATGATCTGCTCTGGATCTAGAGTCGGCGCGGTTGTAGGTCCCATCTCCTGGGTGTGGTTCGATGACAGATTTAAGTCATGTTCATCGTGGTGACAGGGAGCGGCTACTGCCGCGGTCTCAAATCCGTCGAAGATCAAGTCTCCATGGATGTCCGCGACACAGTTCGAGCTTCCAAATCTGACCTGGTGGCCTAGGGCGTAGCTATCAATCTGCTCTAGATGGCCAAGCGAGTTGGCCCACAATGCGAAGCCGCCGAACACAAAGATCTATCTGGGGAGGAAGGTTTCTCCCTGGACAATGTTGTTGTGGATGATTGACAGGGCCATCGAACCTCTTGGCGGCGACACAGTGGAACTCTCAATGAAAGCACCAATTGCGGTGTCAAAACCGGCGGATCTTGAGTAGGGGCTCCTGAACTGTGCATCTGAGGTTGATGGTAACAGGAGACAGGGAACACAATGTTTACCCAGGTTCGGGCCCTCTCGATGGAGGTAAAACCCTACGTCATGCTAGATTAATATTGATGAGTATGGGGGTTACAAGAGTTGATCTACCACGAGATCATAATGGCTAAAACCCTAGAAGTCTAGCCTGTCTGATTATGATTGTTCTGTCCTTCTCTAAGGATCCAGCCCTCCAATTTATATGGACACCGCAGGGATCTAGGGTTACATAAAGTTGGTTACAGTGAAAGGAATCTTCATATATGGTTGCCAAGCTTGCCTTCCACGCCAGGCAGAGTCCCATCCAGACACGGGTGGAGTCTTCGGTATTTGTATCTTCACAACCCATCAGTCCGGTCCATGGCTAACAGGCCGGACGCCTGAGGACCCCTTAGTCCAGGACTCCCTCACCCTCCACCCATTTCAGATTGTAATTGAGAGGAAGATAACTGTTCTAAGGGGGATTCAGAAGGAGAAGACCACTCCTCTTTACCCCCTGAGGTCTTCTCTCTAACTTGGCATGCCGATGTTGGTTATATCATGCATATGGTGCCTTGCATTGCTTACTTTATACATGAAATATGTCATCTTCTTAGTTTAGACATGCTTTGTGTGAATGCCATTTGTTTAGTTTCTTCATCGTATATGTGAATTATGCAACGCCATCTTGTTTAGCCAGGCATCATATATGTGAATTTTGCAATGCCATCCTGCTTAGCCAGTCATCTTATATGTGAATTATATCAAGCCATCCTTTTTTTCGTTACGTATTACATTTGTCAACAATGTTAGTACAATCAACTACTCTTCATGTGCATCCGCCATTTGACACGGTGATGGAAAATTCTGGAGTGAAAATAAGGTCTTCAGAGAAGACTATGCTATCTGATGAAGCGCATATCTTACTGGTTACGGATAGCTCCTTAGAGGAGGATTCAGAGACAGATGACCAGTCCTATTTCCCCCCGAGGTGTATGCTCTACCTTGGCAGGGTTATGTTGCTCATATCGTGTGTATGGTGTCTTGCATTGCTATGTCATCTGATTAGTTTAGACATGCTTAGTGTGAATGCCACCTGTTTAGTGTCTAATTACCATATGTGTGAATTATGCATTGCCATCTTGTTGCAAGACATTATATATGTGAATTATGCAATGCTATCTTGTTGCAAGGCATTATATATGTGAATTATGCAATGCCATGTTGTTTAGCCAATCATCATGTATGTGAATTATATCATGCTATCATTTTTTTGTAACGTGTTCCATTTGTCGACAACGTTTGTATATTCAACTACTCTTCCTGTGCATCAGCCATTTGAAGCGGTGATGGAAGTATCTGAAGTGAAAACAAGGTATTCAGAGCAGACAATGCCACCTGCTGAAGCAGACATCTTGCTGGTTACACAGAGCTCCTCAGAGGAGGATTCAGAGACTAATGACCAGTCCTATTTCCCCCCTGAGGTCTATGCTCAAACTTGGCAGGGTTATATTACTCATGTCATGCATGTTGTCTTGCGTTGCTTAGTTTTTACATCATATATGGATTTCTGTCTGCTTACTTGTTTACTATTTAAATCATATATTTGAATTATATCATGCAATGATGTTTACATACACATCATCTATCTGAATTATGGCATGGCAACCCATTTAATAAAGATATCATATAGTTATATCATCTCATCCTATTTAGTGTTTACAATCATCATATTTTGAATTATGTCATTCTATCCGTGAATTATATCATGCTATCATGTTTCCATAGGCGGCATGTATGTGAATTATGGCATGCCAACCTATTTAATAAACACATTATATAGTTATATCATGTCATCCTGTTTACATAGTCATCATATTTTTAACTATATATGTCTTTCCATCTTTTCCAGTTAGCCATCATATATGTGAAATTGTGTCATGCTATCCTGTTTAGTTAGCCATCATATATGTGAAATTGTGTCATGCTATCCTCTTTGGTTAGACAACATAAATGTGAATTATTTGATGCCCTCTTTTATTCCCCACTATCCATTGCACCTGTCTATCATACAATGTTTGCACATTCAATTACTTTTCTTGTTTATCAGCCATTTGAATTGGAGAGGGTGATGGCAGTATCTAAGGGAGTAACGACATGGTCTTTAGAAAAGATAGTGCTACCAGGTGATGCAGATAGAACCACGGTTGTACTTGCCCAAGAACTAGCCCCACCACACATAACCCAAACTCTCGCAGATTGTACCCCTACCCAGTTGGACAGAGAACCAGCTACACCCCTTCTAACCCCAACCCTAGAAGATAGTAACCCAGTTCCAGTTGACACAGGACCGTCTCCACCACAGAGCACCCAAACACGAGCAGTTAGTAAGGGAACTGCAGTGCCCAAAGCACGAGGACCACCACTCTGAATCCCAACTCAATGCTTAAAGTAGAAGAAGAATTGTTCTCGGGTCAGGTTCTGTAGCTATGGTTCATACACCTTTGCTCTTACATCATTGTATTTACTCATACCAGCTATTTTCAAATTTGAAGGATGAAATTGAAACTCCAATGGAGCAACAGGTATGTTTTAAACCTGTTTCTTTAACTGGTTTACTATTGTAACTTGCTCTATGTTTATTTCTGTTTCAATTAAATAAACAGTTATGCTCTCATGTCATGCACATTACAAGTTGTGTTATTGCTCTGTAGTTTCCCACACTTATATTCTGTCTATTCTGCTTTGTCTTGAACAAATATTATTTGAAGTGTGTCTCTATCTTGATTTGGCAACAAAAACTAGAATGATATAGACCATAAAGTGACCATGGTACATAGATATATGTTTGTTTCATGTTGTTATCCTATCCACTTCACTACTGAACTGATTTACCAAAATGAGTTTCATATACAATACAACATGGTAAGCATGTGATGTGTCTGCTTGCTTTTCTTTTAGAACACGGACAAAATATTGGAGAACAGTACCCCGTTATACAATGGTAAAGGAAGTAATGCAGAAAAGGTTCAAGATAGTGAGACATCCCTGTTGGTCTCCAATAAAGCTGATAAAAACTATCTTGACGATAGTGAGAGAACCCAAAAGTCTTGTCTTGATGTAGTGTTCGAGTTACCGGCCACTACTGCTGGCACAAGCTCTTCGAACTCGTTTCCTGAATCAGTTCGTCTTCTTGAGTCTCAACTTCAAGTTGAAATACATCGATCAGATGTGCTGCCACAGGAAGTTGAAGGACCGAGGAAGTCCCTGCAGAATTCAGATGCATACTTTCTGGTGCAACAATGAGCGCTGGAGGATTCAAGCGCCAAACAAGAGAAAGTTAATAAGCTTGCTAAGCATCTTGCCAGCATTATGGGTACCCAGGATATTGTTTCTTGAACTCTTCTGAAGTGGTTTCAGTTCTATACTTGTTTTGCTGCAGCGTTTATTTGCACTGTCACCAACTTTGACAACCAGTGTATATGACATGCTGCTTTGTTCCCTATATTTGCACTGGTGGCGAACTTTGATGCCCAGTGTATGTAATATGTGTAATAGCCATGATAGCCTAGCGTAAGTTGCTTGCTTATTTATTTCCTTGTTTTCTTGTTTATTTGTTTGCTTGTAGTTAGTGTAGTTCTTTTTTTGCGGTTTGCTAGTGGCCGCAATAACCTGTTTTTTAAAACTAGGCCACAATAACCATGGGCTACATATTTACTGTAGTTACCATGGGGCTCCTATGGCCCGTAGAAACAATGGGCCTTCTAAGGGCCGTAGAAGCAATGGGCCTTCTATGGGCCATAGCATCAATGGGCCTTCTACGGGTCGTATGATCGATCGGCCAAACATGGTGAAAGCACAAGTGCTCCCTAGGTGGTTTTGATAATTGATGACAACATATCTCTTGTTGGACTAACACTTCTATCTAGCATGTTTTAGATAAGTTCAACAATGGAGTGGCATGGACTGAAGGTTGTGGGAACTCCTTCAAGATGCTAAGGACAAGGGATTGGCTAAAGCTTCAAGCTCAAGACTCTTCACTTTTACATTTTAGTGATCCAAGATCACATTGAGTCCATAGGAAAAGCCAATACTATCAAGGAGGGATGAGGTGTTGCTTAATGAGCCTCTTGCTTCATGTGCTTAATGATATGCTCCAAAATCCTCAACTACTTTCCCATATCCACATATGACCTAAACCCTAAGCCAAACTCGGTCCTACCGATTCTTCCTATCCGGCGCCACCGAGTTTCACTTGTCATAAGCCACTGCCAAACCCTAATCAGCTCGGTCTCACCGATGGGATCTCGGTCTCACCGAGATGGGCTTGCAAACTCTCTGTTACCCATTGCAATATTCTCGGTCCCACCGAGATATGCAATCGGTCCCACCGAGTTTGCTTGACCAAATCTCAGTTTCACTTATTACCCAAATCGGTCCCACCGAGTTTGAGTAATCGGTCAAACCGAGTTTTGGATTTACCCTAACCCTAGCACATCGGTCCCACCGAGTTGATCCAGTCGGTCCCACCGAAATCACTAACGGTCACTAGGTTTACATTTTCGGTCCGACCGAGTTTATTGATTCGGTCCCACCGAGATTGGAAAACTGTGTAACGGTTGGATTTTGTGTGGAGGCTATATATACCCCTCCACCTCTTCTCATTCGATGAGAGAGCCATCAGAACACACACATCATTCCAACTCATATGTTCTGAGAGAGAACCACCTACTCATGTGTTGAGACCAAGACATTCCATTCCTACCATATGAATCTTGATCTCTAGCCTTCCCAAGTTGCTTTCCACTCAAATCTTCTTTCCACTAAATCCAAATCCTATGAGAGAGAGTTGAGTGTTGGGGAGACTATCATTTGAAGCACAAGAGCAAGGAGTTCATTACCTACACACCATTTGTTACTTCTTGGAGAGTGGTGTCTCCTAGATTGGCTAGGTGTCACTTGGGAGCCTCCGACAAGATTGTGGAGTTGAACCAAGGAGTTTGTAAGGGCAAGGAGATCGCCTACTTCGTGAAGATCTACCGCTAGTGAGGCAAGTCCTTCGTGGGCGATGGCCATGGTGGGATAGACAAGGTTGCTTCTTCGTGGACCCTTTGTGGGTGGTTGCTTCTTCGTGGACCCTTCGTGGGTGGAGCCCTTCGTGGACTCGCGCAACCGTTGCCCTTGGGTGGAGCCCTGTGTGGACTCGCGCAACCGTTTACCCTTCGTGGGTTGAAGTCTCCATCAACGTGGATGTAGGATAGCACCACCTATCCGAACCACGGGAAAAACATCCGTGTCCCCAATTGCGTTTGATCTCTCCAAATCCTTCCCTTTACATTCTTGCAAGTTGCATGCTTTACATTCCGCTGCTCATATACTCTTTGCATGCTTGCTTGATATGTATTGTGTGTATTGAAATTGTGCCTAAACTCCACTTGAACTGAAAAGGATTAAAAATTGCAACTTTAGCATGAAGTGTCTAATCACCCCCCCTTTAGACACATCTACTTCTAGATCCTACACATGGGCCAATAACAGACCGCATTATGGTCTGTAAACGGGCTAGATTTGGAATCGTCCATTTATGGGCCGACCATAACAGACCGTCGTAAATCGGCCATATTTGATGACGCTATGAAAATGGCCCAATGGATTAATGGGTCGATTGTAACCATGGGCTGAATTTGGCTGTCGGTGTCAAAACCGGTGGATCTCGGGTAGGGGGTCCCGAACAGTGCGTCTAGGCCGGATGGTAACAGGAGGCAGGGGACAAAATGTTTTACCCAGGTTCGGGCCCTCTTGATGGAGGTAAAACCCTACGTCCTGCTTGATTTATATTGATGATATGGGTAGTAGAAGAGTATATCTACCACGAGATCAAAGAGGCTAAACCCTAGAAGCTAGCCTATGGTATGATTGTTGTTTGTCCTACGGACTAAAATCCTCCGGTTTATATAGACACCGGAGAGGGCTAGGGTTACATAGAGTCGGTTACAATGGTAGGAGATCTACATATCCGTATCACCAAGCTTGCCTTCCACGCCAAGGAAAGTCCCTTCCGGACACGGCATGAAGTCTTTAATCTTGTATCTTCATAGTCCAGGAGTCCGGTCGAAGGTATAGTCCAGCTATCCGGACACCCCCTAATCCAGGACTCCCTCAGTAGCCCCTGAACCAGGCTTCAATGACGACGAGTCCGGCGCGCAGATTGTCTTCGGCATTGCAAGGCGGGTTCCTCCTCCAAGTACTTCATAGAAGATTTTGAACACAAAGGTAGTGTCCGGCTCTTCAAAATAAGTTTCCACATATTTCCATAGAGAGAATAATATTTACACAAATCTAATCTGTTGACGTATTCCGTAGTGTGACATCACACCATGGCCAAGTCTTTATTCGAATCATTTTACTGTCCCACCTCAGTGCGTTTAGCGAGGCGATTTCCTTGGCACGTCTTGTCAAAGCGGAGATCATGTCCCCTTATTCCGGGATTCTCATCAATACGGGCGTGGGTAACCCAGTCATACCCGTTGGTATGTTTTCTCGATCAAAGGCGGGTCCCAAACGGTCACGGGGAGGGCCCTTGGTATTCAACCTCTTATAAAGAGACCAAGGCCTTACTCCTTTCTTTCAATCTCAAACGAGTTCACCCTTCGCCTCGAGTTCCAACACCCAAGGCTCCAGATTTCAGGCGCTTTGGACCTTCGACAATGTCTGGTTCCGACCTTCGAGGCCGTTGGATGCCCTCCTCCGTCATGGAGTAGGACGTGCTAAAGTTGAGAGAGGCCAGGTTCTTGACCGGCGAAATCTGGCATAGGCTACCTGCTCAAGGGCAGGTCATTCCCACTCCCAAGCCTGGTGAGAGTGTGGTGTTCATGTCTCACTTCCTTCGGAGGCTAGGCTTCCCGACGGATCCCTTCGTGAGGGGGCTCATGTTTTATTATGGGCTGGAATTTCACGACTTAGCCCCGGAGTCCATCCTCCATATTTCCTCATTCATCGTCGTGTGTGAAGCCTTCCTCCGTATTACTCCTCACTTCGGACTATGGCTCAAGACCTTCAAAGTAGAGCCGAAGATGATCGAGGGACGGCACGCGGAGTGCGGAGGTGCTTTTATAAGCAAGAATGCTGGTGCTCCATGGCCCGAGGGCTCTTTTCAAGAGGAGTCCAGCTTATGGCAACGAGAGTGGTTTTATATCACCGCTCCCAGGAGCACCAAGTGGGTGGCGCCACCTGCCTTTCGCTCGGGTCCCCCACCACAGCTAGTGTCATGGGTTAATAAAGGACTGGACTGGGGGCCATCCAAGGACGTGCCCTTGTTGCAGGGCCACATTCTAGATCTCTTAGAAAGAGACATTAGCCTGGTCATGGTGACGCAGGTCATGTTGATCCGCCGAGCCTTGCCCGGCAAATGTCGCCCCCTTGCCTGTAGGAGTTCAATCCGGAGGGACCACGAGCTCTCCAGCATTTCATGGGTGCAATGCCCGTGGAGATGTACAAATTGTTCTTCGGATCACAAGCAATGTGTCCGGACTTGACCGAGGACGCAGGCCTGAGCTGCAATCGCCCGGATACTCAAGTAAGTAGCCTTGTGCCCGGACTTGCTATCCGTATATTTATCATAAAATTGCCCCTAAAAGAGCTGTCCTTTAAACATGAGTGGATAGCGAAAGCAAAGCTAATCAGGTGTACGGCCCCCCTCCCCGAGACCACGCCAGATCTCGTGCTAGTCAGGATGTTGGAGGTTGTGCCTTCGGAGGAAAGCGAGGGAGGGGACAAGGAAGCTACAACCTCCTCGAAGAAGGTTGTACGGAAGGGAGGAATCGAAAATTCCTCTCCTCAGGGGAAGAAGAGGACCGCCTCTGACGACCCGGAGACCATGGCCTCAAAGCGGGGGAAGAAATCTTCGTGAGAGTATCCTGCGCCGGGGGATACTTCAGCCGAATTATGCCCTCAAGGGGATCAGCCCTCCACCGGGCTGTAAGTAGAGAGGAGTTTTTCTTTTTAAGAAATGAGAGAAATCCTTGCGTTATATCTGAGAAGAGTAATTGAAAATTTACCTTGTAGCCCTTCTTAGCAGAGCTCGTCTTCGGGGGATCTTCTTCTGGAGATGATGGAGAGCAGAACGCCTCCCCCTGCCGTACCGCCTTGCGAGGCGGGCGACCCTGAGGTATCGTCGCGGATGGTTTCTCCGAATCTGGCAGGGCCGGAAGGTAGTCATATGGCCCCCCAAAGCCCTCCACGCCCGGCCTTCGAAAAGGGCCATCGGACGAGTCCGGCACCGTCTGGTGCGCGGTCAGAGGAGCTGAAGGCTCTGCTAGGGCAAGCATCTATCTCAGAGGAGCACCGTGCATTGATGGGTACGGTGATTGAGAGGATTTCATCCATGAAAAGTGGATTGCACGAGGCCGTCAGGAGTTTACTGACAGGTTTTGAGGTACGCGAAATAATGTACCCCTTTTGGACAGTTGCGCATAAATAAGATGCGCCCTTTCTAGATAGTAGCCCCTGAGACTCTGTGCGTTGTCAAAAGTTATGACGCGCAGAGGATCCTAATCCCAGGTCTAATATGCCGCCTTTATACGTAGGTGGAGAAATGTTGGGTGGCCAGCCGGACTGATGAATTTGCCGAGCTAAAGCGGCAACTTGACATGGCAGATGCCGACATCGCGCTTGTCAACAAGCGGCTTGACGAGGCACAAGGTATGTAATTACTCTGGCGGCACCTGGTAAGAGGAGCTTTATGACAGTATCTTACAATGTGTGCGCTTGATGCAGATGGTGCTGCTGCCATGGAGAATCTTTGGGCGGAACTTGCCCGAGCCAAGGAGCAAGCCAGGAAAAGTGATGCGGCTGCCGGAAAGGCAATTGAAGAGCTGAAAGCCGAATAGGCTGCTCACTGCCGAAGCAAGAAGGAAATGGCCGAGATGGCTGTGAAGCTGAAGAGCGCTGCTGACCGTTGCAAGCTTCTTGAAAAAGAAGACCAGGCGTAACAGACGGACCTGGAGTAGGCCGTTGCCGATGCCAAGGATGCTCGCTCTGCGATGAGAGCTATGAAGGAGGAGCTGCGTCAGGCTAGAGAGATCTCTGCTGGAAAGCCCTTTATGCTCCGGAGGAAGTTCTGTGATCCTAAACATGCTCCGTTAGACCGGATGTGGAGTACAGCGGACATCTATCTGGATTTGGCAGCGAGTGCCGCAGATGCGGCAGAACACTTCCGAGATCAAGAAGATCGCGAAGTGGAAAAGCTCTTTTGGTCGCAGTTCCACAATCAGGAGCGTCCACTGTCATTAGCCGATCGTTTGGCCGAATGGGCCGAGCTAAATAGGTTGTCCTAACTCGCCATGAAGTATGTCATGAGTCATCTGTGGCCAGAGAGGCCAGAGCCAAAAAGATATTTCAACTTGGCGCGGCAGTTCCTTGGTGCGGTGCCGCATATCAATGCGATGAAGAGGTCAGCGTGCATAGAGGGTGCGCGGATGGCTCTTGCCCATGTCAAGACATACTGGGCAGAAATGGAGGCCACCGTTGTTGCATCCCCAGACTCGGATGGAAGCCGAGTACCTGCCAAGCACTATTTTCAGGAAGTTCTGCAAGGCGCTCGTTTAATAGAGACGCAGTGCTCGAAAGATACTATATTTGAATAGCATATATTATTGTAAAACATTATTTTGATAAATTGTAGAAGCTTTTTATACTTGTGCCTGCAAGTATTATAATACCTCATGTGCGGCTGTTTAACATATATGTATATATAATCTGAAAGATGGCAGTCGTCGGCTTCAGCCCCCACGCACATAATGCGGGGGTGTTCACAGAAGGCGCATTTTCACACTTGATCCAACGTCTTGGTCCTACAAAGGAGGCGATAGAGCAGCGAACTAGGCAATCGTACTATGATGCTTTATCACTTTCACTTAGCCATAGGAGTTTGACAGTGAGGCTACTTATATAGCCCCTGGCGGCGCCTGCGCTCGCCTGAACTCGGGGCGCGTATGTGCCTTGCCGGGAAGCGGCCCTTCGTTAATGCGGAGGAATCCTAAAGATTCCGGTAAGTCATTGAGTGGTTGACCAATCTCACGCTATATCATGACAGTCAGTTTTCGGCTTTCTCTACTGAGGTGCTCGCCTGGCCGAACCGGGGCACAATCGCAGTAGTTCTCCTGGTGCCGCCTTAGCCGATAGAGCGGAACGTAAGGTAGCAAAACACAGGAGCCGGGCAAACCCAACATTTGACCAAAGACATGATTCGGAGCTGATGCATATAAGGCCAAACTCGCGACGCCGAACACTCCCTAAGGTATTCGATCTTTATGAGGGCGAGCGGGATAACGCCCTTAGTAATAAGCCCCTAGTGTCCAGGTAGGCGCAAAACTCTGACGTGGCCACATGCCAAAACGCCAGCCTCCTCCTTGGTTGTACCAAGAAACCAGGGGATGTGTATCAACAAGAGACAGTAAAAAAGGTTTACGCGGGGTCTTAATCTGAAAAGAATCCTTGGAACGGGTCCCTGCTGCACGTCCGTGCCTGTGTCTCCGTTGTGTCGTATCCTGGAAGGGCGTAGCACAGTGTTCATCTGTAAATGAGAGGAACTTAGTTGAAGAAAGATCATGCCGAACATGAGTTATACTAAATAAACAAAGTATAAATCAAAATAGGTAAAATTGAGCTTTATTGTCTCTTGTTTCATATGCACGGAGCCCCTATTACAGGGGTATACGGCTATTAAGCCTTTATCAATTGTATGTTTATGCCGGACTCGTCTAGCCGTGTCCATGGTCTTGACGACCTGTTTAGGTGCTTTGGCTGGTGAAGCCACTTTATTGTGGGGCTGTCAAGGCAGCCGCACCGTCTTCCGCGCGAGAGGAACACTCAATGTTTTCCCTTTAATGAGATGATGCCTCGTGGACCGGGCATCTTAAGCGTAAGAGATGCATAATGCGGTATTGCGTTAAAGCGGGCGAAAGCTTTGCGTCCCAGCAGTGCTTGATAGCTACTTGAGAATGGGGCGATGTGGAAAGTTAGCTGTTCACGACGGAAGTTATCGGGGGAGCCGGACATAACTTCTAGCCAGAGAGAACCCATGCAGCGGGCATCCGGGCCTGGCGTTACCCCTTGAAAGGAGGTTTTGCTATGGCGAATTTTTTTGTGTCTATTCCCATGTTGCGGATTGTGTCCTGGTATAATAGGTTTAGACCACTGCCGCCGTCCATCAGGACATTTGTAAAGTGGAGTCCACCGATTATTGGATCTAATACCAAGGCAGTCCAGCCTGCGTTCTGGATACTTCTAGAGTAATCCTTATGGTTGAAGGTGATCGGTTTTAACAACCATTGGCGAGACTCCTTTGGGATAGGCCGTATGGCGCGTATCTCTGGTGGCGCCATTCTGTTCGTCACGTGAAGTAAGTTTACTGTTTTGACTTCTTGTGGGAAATCCTTTTGTTTCCTGGTGCTCTGCTTGTGGGGTTCGTCGTCGTCCTCACTTGGTGTGTCGAGCCCCTTGTGTTCGGCGTTGAGTTTGCAGGCTTGCTTGAAAACCCAACAATCTCTGTGGGTATGGTTCGCAGGCTTCCCGGGAGTACTGTGTATTTTACATATCTTGTCCAAGATTTTGTTAAAGTTGGATAGCTCGTCCCTGTTATCCTTGAGGGGCGGCTTTCTCTGATTTTGCCGCGAGCTTTTGAATCTGGCGTTGACCACCGTGCTCTTTGGGCTGTTTCCCTTATTTCGGCGCTAGTCCTTGCTGCGTCGGGGTTTTCCGTTTCCATCCCTAACTTCGGATGTACTTGGGTCGCTGGTGCTACATCTTGCCAACCAGCTGTCCTCTCCTACGCAAAAGCGGATCATGAGGCTTGTTAATGCGGCCATTGCTCTTGGCTTTTCTTGGCCAAGGTGTCTGGCAAGCCATTCGTCTCGAACGTTATGCTTAAAAGCTGCTAGGGCTTCGGCGTCCGGACAGTCGACTATCTGATTCTTTTTAGTAAGAAATCTGTTCCAGAATTTCCGGGCTGACTCTCTGGGCTGTTGAGTTATGTGACTGAGGTCGTCTGCATCCGGAGGGCGGACGTAGGTCCCTTGAAAATTTGCCCACAAAGCATCCTCAAGCTCTTCCCAACTTCCAATGGTGTTTTCGGGAAGGCTTTTGAGCCAATGCCGGGCTGGCCCTTTAAGCTTGAGGGGTGAGTATTTTATGGCATGGAGGTCATCTCCTCTGGCCATGTGTATGTGGAGGATATAATCCTCGATCCAGACCCCAGGGTCTGTTGCTCCGTCATACGCCTCTATGTTTACGGGCTTGAATCCCGCTGGAAATTCATGGTCCAGCACCTTATCGGTGAAACATAGGGGGTGTGCGGCACCCCTGTATTTGGGTGTGCCGTGATGTTCGGATATTTTTTGTGTTGCAGTTCTTACTAGAGCTTGCTTTCTTGGCCCGTAGATAGATCTAGCTGGGCCGTCTTTTTTATGCGGATCCTTTGGTGGATCACGTGCCGGCTTGTGTGCGGCGCCGCTTGCCGCTCCATGCTGGCCATGCGGTCGTCTATCCGACCGGGTGGCTTTCCTATTTTTTCACTGCGGGGGCTCTAAGGCCTCCTCGTCAAATTCAGGCAGTAGCTTTCACTTTGGATAGCTTTTTGTGCGGCAATTGCCGCCATATTTGTCTGCGGTGTTGCGTACTTTGCTCCATCTGATTCTGAGTGCATCTTCCGCAGTTTTGAGCTTCCGCTTCTGCTTTTTCAGGCTATGCGCAATGGCGACAAGCCTTTTGTGGAGGTTCTTCTGCTCCATGAGTTTATCCGACGTAAGGTCGTCCGGACTGTTGTTTTTGCCGCGGACGGGGTGTTCGGTTTGTTTATCCAAGTTTCCTTATTCGGACGTTTGCTCGAAGGCATGTTCGTCGTCCGCCGGCTCGTCCTGCTCTATGGCTGGGTCTGTATGGCTGTTGTCTCTGTCGAGGCGGGGCTTGGAGCGGCGCTTACATCGCTGCTTTGATTGCTTTTCGAGTGAACGATCCCTCGTTGCATCCATGTGTTCCTCGTCGTCGCATCCTTTGGGTGTGTCCACCATGTATACATCATGAGATGAGGTGGCTGTCTAGTGCCTTATAGGCGTTGGTTCATGTTCATCTCCTACATTGTCGTCCATACCGTCAATGTCTTCGGAGTCGAAGTCGAGCACGTCGTTTAAATTATCGACAGTGGCTACGAAGTGGGTGGTGGGTGGGCATCGAATTTCTTCGTCGTCCACATCCCAATCCTCCCGGTCATAGTCCGGCCAGGACTCTCCTGACAAAGAGAGAGACCTGAGTGAATTCAGAATGTCGCCGAAGGGCGAGTGCTGAAATATGTCTGCGGCGGTGAACTCCATGATCGGCGCCCAATCGGATTCGATCGGTAGGGGTGTGGAGGGCTCGGAGTCCGGAGAGGAGTCCGGCACCTTGGAGTCACGGGCTTTGTAGAGGACAAGGCTGGTGTTCGGATTGATCGCCGTAGAGATTGCAGCCCCCAAGGCGGTGTCTAACCACCCATCCTCGATTGGTGTGATCGGCACTGAGCTAGGGTTCGGAGCGGACATAGGTGCGGCCTCGAGGGCACTGTTCGGCGGCAGAGCTAGATCATGCCCATCGTGACAGTGCGGCGCGCTCGACTGTGGCTCGAATCCGTCGAAGATCAAGTCTCCGCGGATGTCGACCGTGTAGTTCAACCTTCCAAATCTGAACTGATGGCCAGGGGCGTAGCTTTCGATCTGCTCCAGATGACCAAGCGAATTGGCCCATAGTGCAAAGCCGCCGAATACGAAGATCTGTCCGGGGAGAAAAGTCTCACCCTGGATCGCATCGCTGTTGATGATCGGAGAAGCCATCGGGCCTAAAAATGATGACACAGAGGAACTCTCAATGAAAGCACCAATGTCGGTGTCAAGACCGGCGGATCTCGGGTAGGGGGTCCCGAACTGTGCGTCTAGGCCGGATGGTACTAGGAGGCAGGGGACACAATGTTTTACCCAGGTTCGGGCCCTCTTGATGGAGGTAAAACCCTACGTCCTGCTTGATTGATATTGATGATATGGGTAGTACAAGAGTAGATCTACCACGAGATCAAAGAGACTAAACCCTAGAAGCTAGCCTATGGTATGATTGTTGTTCGTCCTACGGACTAAAACCCTCCAGTTTATATAGACTCCGGAGAGGGCTAGGGTTACATAGAGTCAGTTACAATGGTAGGAGATCTACATATCCGTATCGCCAAGCTTTCCTTCCACGCCAAGGAAAGTCCCTTCCGGACACGGGACGAAGTCTTCAATCTTGTATCTTCACAGTCCAGGAGTCCGGCCGAAGGTATAGTCCGGCTATCCGGACACCCCCTAATCTAGGACTCCTTCATTGGCCCACAAGCAGAAAAGGCCAGTAACGGGCCGTAAGTAACCGAATGCTAGAAATGAGCCCAAGAATAAATGGCCCTGAGAATGCCGAAAGATAACACGGGTTGGAAACGGCCCAATGGAATAATGGGTCGTTAATGGGTATAAAGCGGTACACTATTCATTGCAGGCCAGATTCACCACGGGCCGTTAATGGGCCAAGAGTTACAAATGGCCTCGTATTGGCTAAAAGACATCATGGGCCATACATGGGCCGGAAGTTACAATGGGCTAGAATCATAATGGACGGCCTAGTTGAAGCTACTGGGCTTAATTCTGATAGGCTGTAACGGGCCGTAAATGGGCTATATACTAATAGGCCATTAACAGGCTTTTCGTGGGCCAGCCCATTACCTTTTGACTAAGTCAAACGGGCCGGCCTTTTCACCGGAATGGACCTCTATTGGGTCGTGCCATGTGTCGATGTATCATAGGCACCTCCTGTCCAATGAATGGATGACATCTGTCCCAATGGTGAGCCAACACGTGTTTCCTCCGGCCAATGAGAATTTTACACGTGGAAAATCCTCATTGGTCTGGGCTGTTAACGGGTTATCAGATCCAAAACCGGAGCCGATTGCTTAACGGCGACCCATTACGGTGGATGCCACGTGTCAGTTATCCTTGATGAAAACACTTCCATGACGTGCCATTTATCATCATGGAAGTGGACACTTCCGTGATGATAATTTTGGTAATGTCATGGAACACTTCTACGACAACACAGGTATGACTATCTTGATTCTGTCATAAAATCATCATGGATGTACATGCATGACAGAAAACGTGACCTACTACGACAAACACGTATCATCACGGAAGTGTATTTTTTGTAGTGTTACCGACGATTATATTCGCCAGGTTCTTTTTTCTTAGAGCAAGGGTGCTGAAGGTAATGAGGTTGGCCCTACATTTATTTCGCAAAAATGAATGGTTTTTTGATCAGCGTCGGTGCCTGTGGCAGAATCGAATAGGCTCCAAAAATGTTGAATTTCATTTTGGAACTTTAGATGACAGAGTAATCGGAAGCCATCGTGTCAACCCCATACATGACTTCTCAGTGGCTGACCCCTTTGCAAAAATTGTGAGGTTTCGAAACCAGACTTAGAAGTGGTAACATTAGTATGAACCTCTCGGATATCCATGCTCAGCGGATCAGCGCGAGTGTTTGCAGCTGATGAGCTGAATTTCATTTCTAATATCAGTTTGAACCTTGTAATCTTCAAATTTGAGCCATATAACTCTGAAATTTTAACCTTGTAATATTTTGAGCTTTTGTGGTACAATCGTTGAAATGGCAGCGTATGAGACTCGTATATTGGTAGCACTATTTTGACCTTATTATGCAATGATCTTAGATTTTATTAACCATTCTCGAATATGTTTACCTTGTCGATCTCACAGCACACGATCTGTATAGCTAATTGACTGCGATCTTTGAAAATATTGCACACAGTTGGTTTCTTCCATCGTGTGCCCTGTAGAGCATAGAATTAATTATCGCACTTGAGTGTCCATCATCACCCTTCTGTGTAACTTTGACCTCATCACCCACTGGTAAACTTATGACCGAAGTCATTCCACACACTTCGTTTTTACAAAGCTTTTTGCCAATAAACGCCCACGATTTGTCCCTCTTCTAGCCGATGCATGGCCAAACTAGCCAGGCGGGAAGCTTGCACGGTAAACTGCGCGGTAGCGTGGGAACAGGCTCACCGATGATACATTTGGCGCCTCTTCGAGCCCACGTGTGTGGTGAAGTGTTGTCAAGCATGCACTGGAATCCTCCATAATGAACGTCGTGACAAGACGTGACGATTACAGGCCGGCTGACCCCCATTTATTACAACGGCTATTTAACTCTTGTGTCTCTTCAACCTTTCGATCACGCCCCGCCGTTGCAAGAAGCGCACCATGTTGGGGAATGCAGTAATTTAAAAAAAAAATCCTACGCGCACGCAAGATCTATCATGGTGATGCATAGCAACGAGAGGGAATACTGTTGTCTACATACCCTCGTAGACCATAAGTGGAAGCGTTATGACAACGCGGTTGATGTAGTCAAACGTCTTCACGATCCGACCAATCCTAGCACCGAAGGTACAGCACTTCCGTGATTTGCACACGTTCAGCTCGATGACGTCCCGCGAACTCTAGACCCAGCTAAGTGTCGAGGGAGATTTTTGTCAGCATGACAGCATGATGACGGTGATGATGAAGCTACCGGAACAGGGCTTCACCTAAGCACCGGAATGATATGACCGAGGTGGATTATGGCGGAGGGGGGAACCGCACACGGCTAAGAAAATTATCAACTTGTGTGTCTATGGGGTGACACCCTCCCCCGTATATAAAGGAGTGGAGGAGGGGGAGGGGCCGGCCCTCTATGGCGCGCCCAAGGGAGTCCTACTCCCATCGGGAGTAGGATTCCCCCCCCCCCTAGTTGGATTACGAGAGGAAGGAAGGGGGAGAGAGGGGGAAAGAAAGGGGGGCCGGCCCCCACCAAATTCGGATTGGGCTTGGGGGGGCTCCAAGGCTCCCTTATCCTCTCTCACACTATGGCCCAATAAGGCCCATATACTTCCCGGGGGGTCCGGTAACCTCCCGGTACTCTCGTATATGCCCGAACTCACCCGGAACCATTCCGATGTCCAAACATAG
Organism: Triticum urartu; assembly: GCF_003073215.2. Lineage (NCBI taxonomy): Eukaryota > Viridiplantae > Streptophyta > Magnoliopsida > Poales > Poaceae > Triticum > Triticum urartu. The sequence continues at coordinate 590,706,056 of NC_053023.1, read as the reverse complement.
TCATCCAATATATCGATCTTTATGTCTCGACCATTTCAAGACTCCTCGTCATGTCCGTGATCATATGCGAGACTCCGAACAACCTTCGGTACATCAAAACACATAAACTCATAATACCGGTCGTCGCCGAACGTTGAGCGTGCGGACCCTACGGCTTCGAGAACTATGTAGACATGACCGAGACTCATCTCCGGTCAATAAGCAATAGCGGCACCTGGATGCTCATATTGGTTCCTACATATTCTATGAAGAACTTTATTGGTCAAACCGCATAACAACATACGTTGTTCCCTTTGTCGTCGGTATGTTACTTGCCCGAGATTTGATCGTCGGTATCTCAATGCCTAGTTCAATCTCGTTACCGGCAAGTCTCTTTACTCATTCCGTAATGCAACATCCCATAAATAACTCATTAGTCACATTGCTTGCAAGGCTTATAGTGATGTGCATTACCGAGAGGGCCCAGAGATACCTCTCAGATACACTGAGTGACAAATTCTAATCTCGATCTATGCCAACTCAACAAACACCATCAGAGACACCTGTAGAGCATCTTTATAGTCACCCAGTTACATTGTGACGTTTGATAGCACACTAAGTGTCCCACCAGTATTCGGGAGTTGCATAATCTCATAGTCATAGGAAGATGTATAAGTTATGGAGAAAACAATAGCAGTAAACTAAACGATCAAAGTGCTAAGCGAACGGATGGGTCAAGTCAATCACATCATTCTCCAATGATGTGATCCCTTTCATCAAATGACAACTCTTTGCAGACTAAGGCATAGCAAAGTGGTGGGAAGGGTTGATGCCTTCCCACCCACCCAGGTTCAAGGCATGGTACTTGCAATTTGGGTTTGTTGCACCAATTATACGGTAGGGGCCTCCCTTGCAGTCTTTCTGTCAAAAAATGACAACTCTTTGTCCATGGCTAGGAAACTTAACCATCTTTGATTAACGAGTTAGTCAAGTAGAGGCATACTAATGACACTCTGTTTGTCTATGTATTCGCACATGTACTAAGTTTTCGATTAATACAATTCTAGGATCAATAATAAACTTTATCATGATATAAGGAAATAAAAATAACAACTTCATTATTGCCTCTAGGGAATATTTCCTTCACACCGACCACGAGAAATTCTTAGAGTGTATCCGGCGCGGCTCCAATGGTGCTCCGAGCGGCTGCCAACGATGAGCAACAGTTCACCATGTGTGCCGTTGTGGACACCCACAGAAGGTTCATGGACCTCTCGGTAGTGTACACCAACAACCCGGTCTAGGTGGAGCACTCCATCCACATCATGGAGCTATTGCTTGCAGAGGAGAAGTACAAGGTGGTCGGGTTCGACCTCGACTACACCCGCGCTCGTGTCGGGTCTCGTCCCAAGGTCGCCGTCACCTAGATGTGCATGCGCAAGGCCTCATCTACCACTACTGCCTGTCCACAAGGCCTTGCGAGCGTTTCACCAGGTTTGTTAACAGCCCCCACTACATGTTCGCTACGGTGGACATCACCAACAATGTAAAGGTGCTCGAGAATTCGGTCATCGCCTACCAGAATCTTGTCGACATCCAGGGCCAATACAAGATCTGGGGCAGCAAGGAGCATGAGAAGGACTCGCTGGTTCACCTCGCCGAGGCCATCATTGACCCCTACTACAAAGACATGAAGGATTCATGCAACAAGGACAAGCATGCCTGGCACTCGGACTGGATGGAGAAACTTGACAAAGCTCACATCGTGTACGCGGCGAAGGAGGCGTACATGAGCTACGACATGTACAGGCGGATAGTTGACATGAGGAAGTGTCTACTTCCCCAAAATGTCCAGGGATCCAGCCGGAAGTAGAGCAATGGAAAGCATTGTCGCAACAATAAGTAGATGATTAGATCCCCGTTTCTCCTAGTTTAGTATGCATGTAATTGCTTACTTTGGTGTGTGGAAATGTTATGTGTGTAGTCACTTGTGTAATTGTATGCTTAAGTTGGTTATGCAATGCTACCTTTTTAAGTATATATGTTGATGCTCTATAGACATGGTGTAGATGTTGTGCGGACAAAGAAACTCACATCGCACACGGACTAAACAATGGAACCCGTCGATGATGCTTTCATCAATCACTCACAATTGTATACCAGCAATCATTTTCTCACAACACACATGTCTTGTTAGTAGCAATCGTCTGTGTTGTTATCGGTCTTCGCACACGTTTCCGATTACAGACTTGTTTGCCGCGTATCACACACATCTTGTTAAGTTGAACCATTTATGTTCTCTTGTCTCAGGGCAAACAGTTCATCCGAGTGAACCGCATGCCGTATATCCCACACGCCTTGATCTATCTGACCGTTTCTTTTGTGTTGCCTAATCACAAACAGTTCATCCGAGTGAACCGTATGCTGTATATCGCACACACCTTCATCTGGCTGCCCGTTTCTCTTGTTCCTCCTCATTGCAAACAATTAAATGAACTAAACCGTATGCCCTGCATCGCACACGCAACTAAAATCTGAACCGTGTTTGAGGAATCTGTCATCGCAAATGTTTTGCACCTTTTTTGACGGGTTTTTTACACCACCGTTTGTGATTATTGCATCGCACACAATTTCATCGAAGGGTCTTTGATCGTAGTGTCGCACTAGCAGCATCCTGCAGTTGTGGTAGGCGTACTCGGCGATGGGTAAGCACTCCTCCCACTCCTTGATGTTCTTCTTGATCAACACGCGTAGGAGAGTGGATGGCGTCGGGTTGGTGACTCCTGTTTCGCCATCGGTTTAAGGATGATAGGCTATGGAGAAAAGAAGCTTGATGCCGAGCTTGGCGCATATGGTCTTCCAAAAGTAGCTCAAGAACTTGACGTCCCAGTCCGACACAATGGTCCTTGGTACTCCATCTAACCTCAAGATTTCCCTACAAAAAATATTCGCAATATGTGAAGCATTGTCTATCTTGTTGCATGGAATGAAATGTGCCATTTTTGAGAATCAGTCCACAACAACAAAGACGAAATATTTTCCCTTGCGAGTTCTAGGCAAACCAAGCACGAAATCCATACTAATATCTTCCCATGGTTGATATGGAATTGGAAGTGGCATATGTAAACCATGAGATTGGGCTTTGGAGTTAGCTTTGCGACATGTAGAGCATTTGTTGGTGAAGCGAACCACGTCGCGGAACATCTTTGGCCAAAAATACTTGAAGGACAGTGTTGTGAAGGTCTTGCCGCGTCCGAAATATCCCATGAGTCCACCTTTGTGAGCCTCTTGCAAAATCAACAAACGAAGAGAAGACTCAGGTATACAAAGTTTGTTAGCACGTATAAGGTAACCATCTTTGAGATAAAAGTTCTCCCAACAAGTGTGAGTAAGACATTTGGCATAAGGAAGTGCAAAAGAAGAATCATTCGCATAAAGATCTTTAATATGCTCAAAGCCAATCACATTTATCTCAAGTGTAGTAACAAGCATGCATATGCGGGAAAGAGCATCCGCCACAACATTTTCTTTACCTTTGATGTACTTGATCACATAAGGGAAAGACTCAATAGATTCACTCCATTTAGCATGTTGTTTATTCAACTTAGTTTGACCTTTAAGGTACTTTAGAGTCTCATGATTGGTATGTATGACAAATTCATGTGGGTGAAGGTATTGTTCCCAAACATGCAATACTCGCACTAAGTGATATATAGGATAGTTAAGTTGAGAACCGGAAAGTTTTTCACTAAAATATGCAATGGGTCGCTTTTCTTGCATCAAGACCACCAATTCCATGACCTCTAGCATCACAATGAACCTCAACAGTTTTGGTGAAATCGGGTAATGCAAGAATTGGGGCATGTGTAAGCAAAGATTTGAGCTCATCAAATGCGATAGATTGAGATGGTCCACAAACAAAAGGTGCATTTTGTTACTCAAAGCATGCAACGGTGCAGCAATAGTGCTAAAGTCCTTCACAAAGCGATGATAAAAACCCGCTAGACCGAGGAAGCTACGCACCTGTTGCAAATTAGTTGGTTGGGGCCAATTTTTAATTGCTTCAGTTTTGGACTCATCTACATGCACACCCTTGGAAGACACAACAAAGCCCAAGAAAATAATCTTGTCAACACCAAAAGTGCATTTCTCCATATTTGCATAGAGACACTCTTTTCTAAGATTTTGAAAAATGGCCCTAAGATGATTTATGCGCTCTTTCAGGGATTTGCTAAACACAAGGATGTCGTCAAATTAGACCACAACAAACACACCAATGTATGGACAAAGCACATAATGCATAACACGCACGAAAGTACCGGGTGCTTTCGATAAACCCATATGCATAACTAACCACTCATACAAACCAAACTTTGTTTTGAAAGAGGTTTTCCATTCATCACCCTCTTGTATATGGATTTGATAGTAACCACTTTTAAGATCATTTTTTGAGAAAATAGTGGCACCGCTAAGCTCATCTAACATATCATCGAGGCATGGAATGGGATGCCTATAGAAAACGGTGATAGCATTGATAGGTCTCCAATCGAAACACATGCGGAAGCTACCGTCTCTTTTTGGCACAAGAATGACCGGTATGGCACAAGGACTCAATCTTTCACGCACATGTCCATGGTCTATGAGATGTTGGACTTGCCTTTGTATTTCTTTGGTTTCTTCGGGGTTGGCGCGGTATGGTGCCTTGTTAGGAAGGGGTGCGCCGGGGATGAGATCAATCCGATGTTCGATGCCTCATAGAGGAGGAAGACCGGGAGGTAGCTCATCGGGGAAGACATCCTTGAATTCCTGCAACAAATTAGACAACACTATATGAAGAGGATTAGGAGTGTTAGTATTTGCCACCTCATCTTTGCATATTAGGACATAGTGGATGACACTCGATGGGTTCTCACACACTTCTCTCATCTCTCTTTTTGTGTCTAGGAGGACTAAGTTTTTCTCTCTTGGCGAAGAGTCACTTGATTTTGGCTTGTGGCGCTCACTCTCTTTGTGGTGATTCACTCTCTCACTAGTCTCTCCACAATGTGTGGATGCTTGCTTGTCGGCAATCACTTGGCTTGGACACATAGGTCGTAGCACGTACTCCGTTCCCTTCATCTTGAAGCTATAGTGGTTTGTTCTTCCGTTGTGGATGATGTCGCGGTCAAATTGCCAAGGTCTTCCCAAGAGAAGATGGCACACAGGCATAGGAACCACGTCACACTCAATGGTGTCCTCGTAGGCGTTGATCTGGAAAGGCACGTGCATGGTGTGCTCCACTTGAATTGTGTCAGAGTCGCTTAGCCATTGAACCTTGTAGGGGCGAGGGTGTTTCTTCTTGACCAATTGCAGTTTGCAACTGATGTGGCTTGAAGCTACATCGGTATTTCCCCAAAGAGGAAGGGATCATGCAGCACATCAGCGGTAGGTATTTCCCTCAGATGTAAAACCAAGGTTATCGAACCAGTAGGAGAACCAAGCAACACAACATAAACATCACCTGCACACAAATAACAACTACTCGCAACCCGATGTGTAAAAGGGGCTGTCAATCCCTTTCGGGTAGCGGAGCCCCAAGATGGGCAAACAGATGTGAATAAAATTCTAGTGGATTGATAGATCGAACACCAAATAATATAAATTACAGAAAGGAATTTTTTATTTTTGGTTTAATAGATCTGAAAATAAAAGGCAAATAAAATAGATCAGAAAGGCAAATAATATGAGAAAGAGACCCAGGGTCGTAGGTTTCACTAGTGGCTTCTCTCGAGAAAAATAGCAAACAGTGGTTACATGAATTACTGTTGGGAAATTGATAGAACTTCAAATAATCATGGCGATATCCAGGCAATGATCATTACATAGGCATCACGTCCAAGATTAGTAGACCGACTCCTACCTGCATCTACTACTATTACTCCACACATTGACCGCTATCCAGCATGCATCAAGTGTATTAAGTTCATGGGGAAATGGAGTAATGCAATAAGAATGATGACATGATGTAGACAAGATATATCTATGTAGAGATAGACCCCATCGTTTTATCCTTAGTAGAAACGATACATACGTGTCGGTTCCCCTTCTGTCACTAGGATCAAGCACCGTAAGATCGAACCCACTAGAAAGCACCTCTTCCCATTGCAAGATAAATAGATCAAGTTGGCCAAACAAAACCCCAAATATTGGAGAATAAATACGGGGCTATAAGCAGTCATGCATATAAGAGATCAAAGAAACTCAAATAACTTTCATGGATATAAAAAGATAGATCTGATCATAAACTCAAAGTTCATCGGATCCCAACAAACACACCGCAAAAGAGTTACATCATATGGATCTCCAAGAGATCATTGTATTGACAACCAAACGAGAGAGAGTAAGCCATCTAGCTACTAACTACGGACCCGAAGGTCTACAAAGAACTACTCACGCATCATCGGAGAGGCACCAATGGAAGTGGTGAACTCCTCCGTGATGGTGTCTAGATTCTGGTGGTTCTGGACTCAGTGGTGGCTGGAATTGATTTTCGTCAACTCACCTAGGGTTTCTGGAATATTGGGGTATTTTATAGAGCAAAGAGGCGGTCTGGGGGGCACCCGAGGTGGGCACAACCCACCAGGGCGCGCCTGGGCCTCCTGGCGGGCCCTGGTGGGTTGTGCTCCCCTCGGAGCACCCCTAGGCGCTGCCTTGGCCCATTGGGTGTCTTCTGGTCCATAAGAAATCTCATTAAAGTTTTGTTGCATTTGGAGTCCATTTGGTATTGATCTCCTGCGATGTAAAAACATGTAGAAAACAGCAACTGGCACTTGGCACTATGTCAATAGGTTAGTACCAAAATGATATAAAATGATTATAAAACATCCAAGATTGATAATATAACAGCATGGAACAATCAAAAATTATAGATATGTCAGAGACGTATCAGCATCCCCAAGCTTAACTCCTGCTCGTCCTCGAGTAGGTAAGTGATAAAAATAGAATTTTTTATGTGGAGTCCTGCCTAACATGTCATATCATATTATTTTCTTTATAGCATGGACATTTGGACTTTTATATTGTTCAAAGCAATAGTAAGTTTTGACATGACAACTTAAATACTCAAGCATACCAACAAGCAACCATGTGTTTCAAAATATCAACGCTAAAATAAGCTATCCCTAGCCCATCATGCTCAATCATTGTTCCATTCTTGAAACACGCTCGCATATTAACTACACCCAATGCTCAAGTACGATCATAGTGCCTCCTAGTTGGTGCTTTATAAGAGAAGATGGAGACTCAAATTCAAAAAAAAATTGCATAAAGTAAAAGAAAGGCCCTTCGCAGAGGGAAGTAGGGATTCGTAGAGGTGCCAGAGCTCAAAGCGAAAATTGAGATATAAAAACATTTTTGGAGGTGTGCCTTTCCCACCAACAAAAATGACTTAGAGTTCCCAACACTTTCCATTCTAGATATATCATAGGCGGTTCCCAAACAGAAAATAAAGTTTTTCCTTTTCCACCATACTTTCATTTTCCATGGCTAACGGTATCCACGGGTGCCTTCCATACCAACACTTTCCAAGGAATTTATTATTTGACAACATAAAGTAAATTCATTTTTCATTTTGGGACTTGGCATTCCTAATATCTTTGCCTTACTCTCGTGCAATGACAAGTGAATAAACACTCATCATGAGAATAACACATCTAGCATGGAAAATATTAGCCACCCCTCACCGCTCCGTGAGCGGTACGAACACACAAAAGAGAAGTTAATTTTGAAAATTAGAGATGGAACATACAAATTTGCTTAGAACGGCAAGAGAATACTGCATATAGGTAGATATGGTGGACTCATGTGGCAAAACTGGTTTAAAGGTTTTTGGATGCACAGGTATTGATCATACTTAGTGCAAAATGAAGGCTAGCAAAAGATTGAGAAGCGACCAACCAAGAAACGAATAATCTCATAAGCAAGCATTAAGCATAATTAACACAGAATAGTGCACCACAAGTAGGATATATTTTCATTGCATAATTATTGACTTTCGTGCTTGCATAGGGAATCACAAACCTTAACACCAATATTCTTACTAAAGCATAATTACTCATCAACATGACTCACATATCAAATCATCATATCTCAAAACTATTACTAAGAATCAAGTTTATTTTGTCCAATGATCTTCATGAAAGTTTTTATTATATCCTTCTTGGATATCTATCACCTTGGAACTAATTTTCATGTGTTGCTTTTGATAAGCTCAAACAAATATAAGTGAATATCATGAGCATAAAATTTCTTTCTCTCAAATTAATTTAAGTGAAGCAAGAGAGAATTTCTTGAAATTTTTTACTAACTCTCAAATAAATCTAAGTGAAGCAAAGGAGCATTTCTTCAAAAATACTAAAGCACACCGTGCTCAAAAAGATATAAGTGAAGCACTAGAGCAAGTCCATGGCTCATAAAAATTTAAGTGAAGCATAGAGGGCAATTCTAACAAATCATGGCATAATTTTGGCACTCTCAAATAAGTGTGTCCAGCAAGGGATCAAGACTTAAAACACAAAATAAAACAAGCAAAGACTCATTGAGGTAGTCCTGGATAATGCGGTCCTCGGGTGTCCGGGCTACGTGATGTGGGCCGGACAGATGGGTCGTGAAGATACAAGATAGACGGCCTTCTCTCGTGTCCGGATGGGACTCTCCTTGATGTGGAAGGCAAGCTTAGCGTGTAGATATGAATATTCCTTTCTCTGTAAACCGACTCTGTACAACCCAAGCCCCCTCTGGTGTCTATATAAGCCGGAGGGTTTAGTCCATAGAGACAATCATAATCATACAGGCTAGACAATCTGGATTTAGCCATTACGATCTCGTAGTAGATCAACTCTTGTAACCCCTATACTCATCAAAGTCAATCAAGCAAGACGTAGGGTATTACCTCCATCAAGAGAGCCCGAACTTGGGTAAACATCGTGTCCCTTGTCTCCTGTTACCATCGATCCTTAGACGCACACTTCGGGACCCCCTACCGGAGATATGCCGGTTTTGACACCGACATTGGTGCTTTCTTTGAGAGGTCCACTTTGCCGTCGTCGAAAGGCTCGATGGCTCCATCAATCATCTACAACAATGCTTCTGCGAAGGAGATTTTTCTCCCTGGCCAGATCTTTGTATTCGGCGGCCTCGCATTGTGCGCCAACTCGGTTGGCCACCCGGAGCAGATCGACAGCTACGCCCCTGGTCACCAGATCAGTTTTGGAAATCTGAACTATGTCGCTGATACCTGAGGAGACTTGATCTTCCAAGGGTTCACAGCCTCAACCACCGCCCCGGCCTTAGACCCGGAGTGCGTCATCAGGTCCGAAGACAGGAGTCTAGAGCCCGCCGGGCTTTCTGCGGCCTTAGAGCTCGACACCGAGAGAATAGCATCTCCAGCAATCATTACAAGGCCGGACTCTTCTCCGGATACTACTTCCGAACCCTGGAGCCAGCGTCATGCGAGCTTGGCCCAGAAACTTCTGACCATGTCTAAACCCCGCTCTTAAACGAGGCTTTGGACCTAATGTTATCCCTCGTCATCACAGAGGAATCGCTTCTGAATCACGCCCAGCCCGGACTAGGGGATGGAAATAAGAAATTTTACTTCCCACCCACCACCCACTTCATAGCCACTGTCGAGGACCTAACCAACATGCTTGATTACGCCTCCGAAGACATCAATGGTATGTACGACGATGCCGGAGAGGAGCAGGCCCAAAACCCGCTGATCACCGGACGTTGGACGCCCACCTCCTCGTATGACGTATATATGGTGGATACACCTAAAAACGGCGACGACAATGATGAGAAAAACCAAGTCGAGGACGAACCTCCTAAGATACCGCCAAAACATCGATGTCAGCGGCGCCGCTCTAAATCACGTCACGGTAAGAACAGCGCACCGGCACCAGAGACAATGATACTCCGGATAAAGCCGAAGACCAAGAAGCCCCCATCGGGCCAACATCCGAACAAGACAATCGGGAGGACGGGCAAATTGATCCCGACGAGCAAGCAGGGAACGAAGACTCGGTGGACAGCAACTATCTACCACTCTCTGAGGACGACTTGAGCCTCGGCGACGAAGCTTTTATCATGCCAGAGGAACCCCTCGAGCAAGAGTGCTTCAAGCGTCGGCTAATAGCCACGGCTAGAAGCCTAAAAAGAAACAGCAACAGCTGCAAGCTGACCAAGATCTGTTCAACGACAGATGGACTAATGTCTTGGCAGCAGAAGAGTACGGCCTTTAATGCCCAACAAAGAGTTACCCGAAGCGTAAACCGCTACCCCAATTCGATGACGAGGGGCTGGAACCCATACCGCCTGCACATAACGCGGCTGACGGACCCAACTGACCACCACGTGGCCAGGGCAGAATGGCAACTCAGGCCGAACACCGGCACGCTCCACCTCGCCGCAAAAGCAAAGAAACAACAGCTCGGGGGTATACATATGACCTGTGACAAGACCTGGAAAATAGAGTAGGTCAAACCAGATCAATCTATGGATCGCGGGGGCACACCTCGGCGTGAGAGGACGGTTACCAATCCCAGCGCGGCAAGTATAACCATGCCCTGGCCGAAAACCGCATACGGACTTCATTCGAACTGCGCCATGACACGGCCCGCTATAGTGGCGCCGCACACCCCCTATGCTTCACCGATGAGGTAATGGAGGACCAGTTCCCAGAAGGGTTCAATCCCATGAACATCGAATCATACGACAGCACAACTGATCCCACAGTATGGATTAAAGACTTCCTTCTCGACATTCACATGGCTCGTGATGACAATATACACGCCATCAAATACCTTCCCCTCAAACTTAAGGGACCAGCACGACACTGGCTGAACAGTCTACTAGAAAATTCTATTGGTAGTTTGGAGTACTTGGAGGATGCATTCAGAGACAACTTCCAAGGTACGTATGTTCGGCCCCTAGATGCCGATGTCCTTAGCCACATAATCCAGCAACTCGGGGAATCGGCGCATTATGGGCATTGATCCGTCAAGAATCAAGCCCACTAGAACTACCTTCAACGGAGTAATACCTGGCAAAGAGGCATGCTGTGTGGGCTCAATCACGCTGCAAGTAGTCTTCGGCTCGCTGGGCAACTCCCTAAGCGAAGACTTGATCTTCAACATCGTCCCCGTCCGCAGCAGATATCACGCACTGCTCGGACGAACTGCTTTTTACCGCTTCAATGCGGTCCCACATTACGCCTATTTGAAGCTCAAGATGCCCGGCCAACATGGCATCATTACAATCAATGGAAACATGGAGTGCTCCCTTCGTACCGAGGAGCACACAGCAGCCATTGCGGCCGAAGTACAAAGCAACCCTATCAAGCCGCACATCCCCTTGGCTATTAGGCCATCGGGCTTCTCCACGCAGGACCGGTCATTTCTACATACCGGTAGTCCGGCAACTTCAGGGCTGCATTAGCAGCCTAGCCTCCGTCGACCGCCACGTACATCAGCGAAATTCGTACCGTGTGTGCACAATTATGCACTCAAAATACCTTGGGCATCGGCGGAGGCAATATACAGACAGGCCTATACAAAGGCAAAAACCCACTCATTCTTCGGACCCACAAGGACTCTTTCCGATCCCGGTTCCGTATACACGGCCAAAGACCATTCCTTTAAAGGAATCTTTCTTATTTGGGCGAAAAGCGGTGTAGACATACGGCAGGAAGACCATAACTTTGATCAAGGCCTGTATAGAGCTTTTCCCTTAGCCCTAGACCCCTGGCATGTAAAATGGTCTTGGTGATTATTGTACCTTCTATAAGATTATGTTTTGACATATCAATCAGATTTTAGTGAACCAAATTCTTATTCGGTATCGTTTTCTCTGCCTATTAAGTGGTCCCACATACACACCTCGGCATAAAATTGACAGGGGCTCTATAAGGCAACATATGTGTTGCCGAACAAAAGTCCGAACAACTTAATAGCAAAATTCGGCATCCCGAGCTCGGCATTATATGCATCGGCTCCAAATCATGTCTTTGGTAAATAGTTGGGTTGCCCGGCTCCTATGCTTGCTACCTTACGTTCCGCCTGATCGGCTAGGGTAGTAAAGGGAGAACTACTGCGATTGTGTTTCTGGTTCATCCGGTTAAGCACCTCAGTAGAGAAAGCCGAAAACTGACTGTCATGATGTGGCGAGAGCTGGTCAGCCACTCACCGATTCATTACAATCCTTAGCGATTTTTTCGTATTACACAAAGGACCGTTTTCGGGTCACATATGTAACGCGTCCTTATCAAGGTAGCCGCATACATACCAGGGGCTGCCAAATAGCCCCATTGTCAAACTCCTATAGGTAAGTGAGAGCAATAAAACCGAATAGTACGATTGCATGGTTCGTCGCACTGACGCCTCTTTCAAGGACCAAGACGTTGGATTAAGTGTAGTCATGTGCAATCCCGAACACCCTAGTAGCATCTACATGGGGGTTGAAGCTGACGACTGGGAACTCTTAGATATAATAAACGGCCGCACAAGAGGATAAGAACTTCTTCATCAAAGGAGTGAATATATTAGAAAATACTTAGTTCATAATACAGACCCCCGGACAGTTCAAACTCTTTTATTCGAACACTACGTCCTTAGAGCATTGGCCCTCTACAAGGCGGGCACCCTTTAGCACGTCCTCAAAATAGTGCTCTGTTGTGCGGTGGGACTTGCTTTCGGGAGGACCCTCCACTGCAACCTTTTCGGCATTCATTTTCACCCAGTGCATCTTGACACAGGCGAAAGCCATGCGCGCTCCTTCTATACATGACCACATCTTGACGGCCTCAATCTGGGGCAGCACATCGACGAGACACTACACGAGGCCGAAGTAGCTGTCCGGAATGGCTTCAGTAGGCCACAACCGGACTATGACGTCCTTCATGGTCGCGCCGGACATCTTATGCAGCTCCACCCATTGTGCCATCTGGTCATTTAGTAGTACGGGACGCTCCTGCCCCACAAACTGTGACCAGAAGAGCTTCTTTGTCACATACTCCTCCTAGGCGTCGAAGAATTGGATGGCGTCTGCGGCACTCTTCGGCAGTCGATTAAGCAAGGCATACTTCCGATCCCCAAATTTAGCCTGTAAAAGAAAAGGCTTACCAGCCGCTATCTGACCAGCCTGACGGAATTCCTCGCGTGCTGCGCGGGATTCGGACCGCGCTTCCGAAGCGTCTTGAAGGGCCTTGGCGAGTTCGGTCCCCTTCGCCTTATTTTCCGTTTCCAAGGACTCGCACTTGGCGGCAGTGTCCTTGACTTGTTTCTCCATCTCGGTCACCCGTTCTTCAAAACAGCGTTGGGCGGCCTGTTCGGCCGTAAAGTCCACAGCCACCTTATCGGCAGCTGCCTTGCTTGCCCTTACTCGCTCCTTGGCTTGAGCAAGTTCTCCCCTGAGGGTTTCTACCGCGACGGCAGAACCTGTACAAACACGCACATTACAGATCTTGAATTTTCAGAGAAAACGGACATACACAGGCACAAACGCACGATGTATCGTATACCTTGTGCCTGGTCGAGCCACGTGTTAACAAGGACTAGATCCTCATCGGCTCGCTCCAGTTTCCATTTGAGTTCGGAAATTTCTGCTGACTATGCAGTCACCGCTAACAGAGAAGCATGTTTTAAATCCAAATAAAACAGTGTTACCACCTGACAGCGGATTATTGATTCTCTACTCACTTTTCTTTCACAAAACTGAATAGAGTCTTAGGGGCTACTGTCTATATATAGGCATATTTCTCATAAAAATGACCAAACATATTACATTGCGTACCTCGAAGTCTGCTAGTAGACTGGAAAAGGCTTCGCTCAGCCCGCTCTCGGCGGACTGAATCTTCTCAGCCACCGCACCCATCAGGGTACGATGCTCATCCAGGACGGATACACTTTGGAGTACACCCGCCATGGTATTCGGCACCTCCGGATTAGCGAAGGTCATCGTTCTCCCCTCCCTGGTAGGGGGTTGCTCACCAGATTCCGGAGCCTTGTGGATCTCCGGAATAGTATGCGGCTGGTGGATGGATTGACCAGGGCCCCCGTCGCTAGTCTTCGGGGGAGCCGTGCCCCCCAGTCCTTCGGCAGCCGAGGTCTTGCCCTCCGGCGCCGTTAAGTGCCCCCTCCCCCCGCTTCTCTTTAAAGCCCGGGAGAGCCTATGGGACGACACCTCGGCGTCATCCGCCCTAGATGGCGGGGAAGCCCCGAGGATGAGGATAGCTAGGGTAGATCGCGGGTTGGACTAAAAATAGAACTTAGAGTTATTATCACGGCGCATAAAAGATTGAATGCATGTGATAAATCCCAGACTACTTACGAGTCATCCTGGGGCTTAGTCCGGCGATGATGCTTCGGGATGACCTCAGCGTCTGACTTCGAGTCATCGGGGAGGGTAATTTTGTCCCTTTTGGATGCTTTGGCTTCTGGATCTTCAGAGGCCGCCCTCTTTTTGCCCTTGCAGGGAGGATCTTCTTCTTCCTCCTCCTCCTCCTCCTCCTCGTAGCCAGAGGACTGGACTTCAACCTCTCCGTACACTATGTCCGAAGTGCCCTCTTCTTTCTTCTCCTTCTTCTTCCTGTCCCTCTTGGCCGGCGCCTGGTATGACACCGGGACCAGCATGCTCATTAGTAGAGGACTGGCCAGGTCTTCGGAAGTGGAGCCGGACATTGGATTTGCTCCGCCTTCTTAATCTAGACCTGTTTGAGGATGGACTGCTCAATATTTCTCTTTGGGGGTTGGCAAAGTCAATTGGTGTTCGGAAGTTTAGGAATTTACCTCGGATGCCGGATGGTTGCAATCGATGCTGGTGTCATGTGAGGACTTTGACCATGTTTTCTGCTTCTTAAAAAGCAGCTCCTAGATCCCCTTGTGCGTTGTGTCGTAGAACCGTTGTAAGGTCCGCGGACCTTCTGGATTAAACTCCCACATTTTGAGGGTCGCCGCTGGCAGGGAAGTACCCGACGGATTAGCATCACTTGGATTACATCAGCGAGAGTAATGTTCTTCTCTATCATGCTCTTGATGTGTTTCTGCAAGTGCACCACCTCAGGGACCGACCCCCAGTCTGGACCTTTGTTGGTCTAGGATGTAAGCCTTAGCGGGGGTCCGGATCTAAAGGCTGGAGCGGCTGCCCACTTGGTGCCGCGGGGTTCTTTGATATAGAACCATTCTTGTTGCCATATCTTGATGGTGTCCACAAAGACTCCCTTTGGCCAATTGACTTTGGGGAGCTTGCTCACCATGGCTCCACCATAGTCCGCGTGTTGCCCGTCGACCACCTTCGGCTATACATTAAAGATCTTGAGCCATAGGCCGAAGTGTGGTGGGACGTGAAGGAAGGCCTCACACATGATGATAAACGCCGAGATGTGGAGGAATGAATTTGGGGCCAGATCATGAAAATCCAGCCCATAGTAGAACATGAGGCCCCTCACAAAGGGGTGAAGGGAAAATCCAAGTCCACGGAGGAAGTGGGGGATGAATACCACCCTCTCGCCGTGCTCCGGAGTAGGGATGACCTACTCCGGATCAGGAAGCATGTGCCTAATTTCTGCGGTTAGATACCACGCTTCCCGTAGCTCCCTAATGTTCTCCTTCGTAACGGAGGAGGCCATCCACTTGCTTTGAGAGCCGGCCATGGTCGGAGGAGTTGTGGAAGGGAGGAAGGCTTGAAACTTGGGTGCTGGAGCTCGGGGATGGAGAGGCAAAGAGAATGAGGCGTGGGGTGGAACAGATGGGTTCTATCCAATTATATGGACTGCGAATATCAAGCGTCCCCTCCCTCGAGCCTTAAAACTCGCCTATTTTCAAGGGGTCATGCGAAACGGCATGGTTGGATTTCCCATACCCGTATTGATGAGAATCCCGTAATAGGGGGCACAATCTCTGCTTTGACAAGACGGTCATCGGTGGTTGCGTCTCGAAATGCGAAACAGGAGGCTGAAAAATGGTTTGAAATAATAGAATGGTCGGACGTAACATCTCACCAGTGAAATCTTCGGAGGACAGAACTTATCTGTATTCTAATTTACAGGTATGGCTGTTGTACAAAGCCGAATATAGTACTGATCAACTTCTTTGACGAATTCGAAGGAGGAACCCGCCTTGCAATGCCGAAGACAATCTGCGCACCGGACACATCATCATTGAAGACTGGTTCAGGGGCTACTGAGGGTGTCTTGGATTACGGGGTCCTCGGGTGTCCGGGCTACGTGATGTGGGCCGGACAGATGGGCCGTGAAGATACAAGATAGAAGTCCTTCCCTCATGTCCGGATGGGACTCTCCTTGGCATGGAAGTCAAGCTTAGTGTGCGGATATGAATATTCCTTTCTCTGTAAACCGACTCTGTACAACCCTAGCCCCTCTGGTGTCTATATAAGCCGGAGGGTTTAGTCCATAGAGGAAATCATAATCATACAGTCTAGACAAGGGTTTAGGCATTATGATCTCATGGTAGATCAACTCTTGTAACCCCTATACTCATCAAAGTCAATCAAGCAGGACGTAGGGTATTACCTCCATCAAGAGGGCCCAAACCTGGGTAAACATCGTGTCCCTTGTCTCCTGTTACCATTGATCCTTAGACGCACAGTTCGGGACCCCCTACCCGAGATCTGCCAGTTTTGACACGGACACTCATATCATACAAGACGCTCCAAGAAAAACACATAGTATGTGAGGAATAAAAATATAGCTTTGAGTAAAATACCGATGGTTGTTAGAAGAAAGAGGGGATTCCACTCGGGGGCATCCCCAAGCTTAGTTGCTTGCTCTCTTTTGGATAATAACTTGGGATGTCGGTGCATCCCCAAGCTTAGGCTCTTCTTACTCCTTATTCCTTCATCCAACGTAAGATAACCCAAAACTTGAAAACTTCAATCACACAAAACTCAACAAAAGCCTTCGTGAGATCCGTTAGTACAAAAAAATAAATCACTACTATAAGTATTGTAGCAAACCAATTCATATTTTGTTCTTGCATTATATCTACTATATTCCAACTTTTCTATTGCAAAAACTCATCAAAGAAAACCATAGAGCCATCAAAATAAGCACACAATGCAAAGAAAACATAATATATCAAAAACAGAACAGTGTGTAGCAATCTGGATGTTTCGAATACTTCTGTAACTCCAAAAACTCGGAAATATTAGGACGACCTGGGCAATTTGTATATTAATCTACTACAAAATGAATTGGTATTTTATCGATCTCTGGTTAAAAACTAAAATTATTTTCACGAGCTCAAAATTTTCTATTTTTTCAGCAAGATCAAACAACTATCACCCAAGAACATCCTAAAGGCTTTACTTGGCACAAACACTAATTAAAACATAAAAACACAATAATAACAGTAGCATAATTGTGCAAACACTCAAGAACAGAAAGCAAAAAAGAAAAAATCAATTTTTTTCATTGGCTTGTCTCCCAACAAGCGCTATAGTTTTACGCCCTTAGCTAGGCATAAGTCAAGGATCTAAGTTTTGTCATCTCCCCCATTTTGATAGCAAAGAAAAAATTTCTTATCAATGGCATCTATTTTTTTGTTTTGCCAAAGCACATGATCATTAATAGTAGAACAAAGATTAAGCACATTGCAAAAATTCATATCTAAACTATCCTTCATCTCTTTGATTATTTCATTTTGATAAAAGCACAAAAGGGTAGTTGATTCAACATTTTCTCCCTTGGGGAGCCCAAATATGGTTTTCATATTTTCATAAGTATCAACGGCATCCCTTTCAAGAAAACCGTTTTCAAATATAGAATACAAAACTTGCTTGAAGGAAGAAGGTAAACCAACATAAAAACTTTTCAGGTATATCTCTATTTGATATTGGGGCACATAGCTAGCTCGAATCCTCAACATCCTATCCCAAGCATCTTTCAAAGATTCGTGAAGCAAATAACAAAAAAATCCGGGATCATCTTCATCAAAATTGTTAGAGTTTTGCTTAACAACCCCGGTAAGCCTTTCCATAGCATCATTATTTATGAGCTTATAGAGGACAGAGGGATTATCTAAAGCATTAAAACTTGGGATAAACCCCTTAGATTCTCTATGGTCGGTCATGCCGACAGCGAAGAGAGTTTAAGAAGACGGAGGAAAAATAACGAACGAAAAAGAGGGCGAACAAAATGGCAAATTTTGTGAAGTGGGGGAGAAGAAAATGAGGGGCAAATAATGTAAATTGCGAGGAGATGAGATTTGTGATTAGGAACCTGGTATAAGTTGAAGATCCTCCCCGGCAACGGTGCCAGAAATTCCTTTGGATGCAGCTTGAAGCTACGTCGGTATTTCCCCAAAGAGTAAGGGATGATGCAGCACAGCAGCGGTAGGTATTTCCCTCAGATGTGAAACCAAGTTTATCAAACCAGTAGGAGAACCAAGCAACATGACGTAAACAACACCTGCACACAAATAACAACTACTCGCAACCCGACGTGTAAAAGGGGTTGTCAATCCCTTTCGGGTAACAGTGCCCCAAGATGGGAAAACGGACGTGAATAAAATTGTAGTAGATTGATAGATGGAACGCCAAATAAAATAAATTGCAGCAAGGTATTTTTGTATTTTTGGTTTAATAGATCTGAAAATAAAAGGCAAATAAAATTGATCGCAAAGGCAAATAATATGAGAAAGAGACCCGGGGGCCGTAGGTTTCACTAGTGGCTTCTCTCAAGAAAAATAGCAAACGGTGGGTAAACGAATTACTGTTGGGCAATTGATAGAACTTCAAATAATCATGAAAATACCCAGGCAATGATCATTACATAGGAATCACGTCCAAGATTAGTAGACCGACTCCTGCCTGCATTTACTACTATTACTCCACACATCGACCGCTATCCAGCATGCATCTAGTGTATTAAGTTCATGGAGAAACGGAGTAATGCAATAAGAACAGTGACATGATGTAGACAAGATCTATGTATGTAGATATAGACCCCATCGTTTTATCCTTAGTAGCAATGATACATACGTGTCGGTTCCCCTTTTGTCACTAGGATCAAGCACCATAAGATCGAACCCACTACAAAGCACCTCTTCCCAGTGCAAGATAAATAGATCAAGTTGGCCAAACAAAACCCAAATATCGGAGAAGAAATACAAGGATATAAGCAATCATGCATACAAGAGATCAAGGAAACTCAAATAACTTTCAGGGATATAAAAAGATAGATCTGGTCATAAACGCAATGTTCATCGGATCCCAACAAACACACCGCAAAAGAGTTACATCATATAGATCTCCAAGAGACAATAGTATTGAGAATCAAACGAGAGAGAGGAACCATCCAGCTACTAACTATGGACCCAAAGGTCTTCAAAGAACTACTCACGCATCATCGGAGAGGCACCAATGGAAGTGGTGAACCCCTCCGTGATGGTGTCTAGAATTAATCTGGTGGTTCTTGACTCTGCGGCGGCTGGAATTGATTTTCGTCGACTCTCCTAGGGTTTCTGGAATATTTAGGTATTTTGAACGAAATATGACCTAGAGGCAATAATAAATTTGTTATTTATATTTCCTTATATCATGATAAATGTTTATTATTCATGCTAGAATTGTATTAACCGGAAACTTAGTACATGTGTGAATACATAGACAAACAAAGTGTCCCTGGTATGCCTCTACTAGACTAGCTCGTTAATTAAAGATGGTTAAGTTTCCTAACTATAGATATGTGTTGTCATTTGATGAATGGGATCACATCATTAGATAATGATGTGATGGACAAAACCCATCCATTAGCTTAGCACTATGATCATTTAGTTTATTGCTATTTCTTTCTTCATGACTTATACATGTTCCTATGACTATGAGATTATGAAAGTCCCGAATACCGGAGGAACACTTAGTGTGCTATCAAACGTCACAATGTAACTGGGTGATTATAAATATGCTCTAAGGGTGTCTCCAATGGTGTTTGTTGAGTTGGCATAGATCGAGATTAGGAATTGTCACTCCAATTGTCGGAGAGGTACCTCTGGGCCCTCTCGGTAATGCGCATCACTATAAGCCTTGCAAGCAATGTGACTAATGAGTTAGTTGCGGGATGATGCATTACGGAACGAGTAATGAGGCTTGCCAGTAACGAGATTGAACTAGGTATGACGATACCGACGATCGAATCTCTGGCAAGTAAAATACCGATGACAAAGGAAACAACATATGTTGTTATGCAGTTTGACCGATAAAGATCTCCGTAGAATATGTAGGAGCCAATATGAGCATCCAGGTTCTGCTATTCGTTATTGACCGGAGATGTGTCTCGGTCATGTCTACATAGTTCTCCAACCCGTAGGGTCCGCACGCTTAACGTTCGATGATGATTTGTATTATGAGTTATGTGATTTGATGTACCAAAGGTTGTTCGGAGTCCCGGATGAGATCACATACATGACGAGGAGTCTCGAAATGGTCGAGACATAAAGATTGATATATTGGACCATATTATTCGGACACCGGAAGTGTTCCGGATAGTTTCGGGTAAAACCAGAGTGCCGGAGGGGTTACCAGAACCCCCGGGGGAACTAATGGGCCACCATGGGTCTCAGTGGAGAGAGAGGAGGGCAGCCAGGGCAGGCCGCCCCCCCCTTTGCAGTCCGAATTGGACAAGGGAAGGGGACAGTGCACCCTTTCCTTCTCCCTCTCTCCCTCTCCTTCCTTCCCCTTCTCTCCCTCTTGGTGGAATCCTACTAGGACTTGGAGTCCTAGTAGGACTCCCCTCCTTGGCCGCGTCCCCTAGGGCCGGCCAGCCTCCTCCTCCCCTCCTTTATATACAGGGGAGGGGGCACCCCATAGACACACAAGTTGATCTTTAGCCATGTGTGGTGCCCCCCTCCATAGTTTTACACCTCGGTCATATCGTCGTGGTGCTTAGGTGAAGCCCTGCGCCGGTAACTTAATCATCACTGTCACCACGCCGTCGTCCTGATGATACTCTCCCTCGGCCTCAAATGGATCAAGAGTTCGAGGGACGTCACCGAGCAGAACGTGTGCAGATCGCGGAGGTGTCGTGCATTCGGGACTTGATCGGTTGGATCACGAAGACGTTTGACTACATCAACCGCGTTACTAAACACTTCCGCTTTCGGTCTACGAGGGTACGTGGACACACTCTCCCCGCTCGTTGCTATGCTTCTCCTAGATAGATCTTGTGTGATCGTAGGCAAAGAAATTTAAATACTACGTTCCCCAACAGTGGCTTCCAAGCTAGGTCTATGTATTGATGTTATATGCACGAGTAGACCACAAAGAGTTGTGGGAGATAATAGTCATACTGCTTACCAGCATGTCATACTTTGATTCGGCAGTATTGTTGGATGAAGCGGCCCAGACCGACATTACATGACCGCGTTCATGAGACTGGTTCTACTGCCGTGCTTCGCACACAGGTGGCTAGTGGGTGTCTGTTTCTCCAACTTTAGTTAAATCGAGTGTGAGTACGCCCGGTCCTTGTTGAAGGTTAAAATAGAACACTTGACGAAAAATCATTGTGGTTTTGATGCGTAGGTAAGAACGGTTCTTGCAAAGCCTGTAGCAGCCACGTAAAACTTGCAACAACAAAGTAGAGGATGTCTAACTTGTTTTTGCAGGGCTTGTTGTGATGTGATATGGTCAAGGCGCGATGATATATAAATTGTTGTATGAGATGATCATGTTTTGTAACAGTTATTGACAACTGGCAGGAGCCATATGGTTGTCGCTTTATTGTATGAAATGCAATCGCCAAGTAATTGCTTTACTTTATCACTAAGCGGTAGCGATAGTCGTAGAAGCAATAGTTGGCGAGACGACAACGATGCTTCGATGGAGATCAAGGTGTGAAGCCGGTGATGATGGTGAACACGACGGTGCTTTGGAGATGGAGATCAAAGGCACATGATGATGATGACCATATCATATCACTTATTTGATTGCATGTGATGTTTATCTTTTTCTACATCTTATTTATCTTAGTACGGCGGTAGCATTATAAGATGATCTCTCACTAAATTTCAAGGTACAAGTGTTCTCCCTGAGTATGCACCGTTGCTATAGTTCATCGTGCCGAGACACCATGTGATGATCGGGTGTGATAAGCTCTACGTCACATACAACGGGTGCAAGGCAGTTTTGCACAAGCAGAATACTCGAGTTAAACTTCACGAGCCTAGCATATGCAGATATGGCCTCGGAACACCGAGGCTGAAAGGTCGAGCGTGAATCATATAGTAGATATGATCAACATAGTGATGTTCACCATTGAAAACAACTCCATCTCATGTGATGATCGGACATGGTTTAGTTGATATGGATCACGTGATCACTTAGATGACTATAGGGATGTCTATCTAATTGGGAGTTCTTAAGTAATATCATTAATTGAACTTTAATTTATCATGAACTTAGTACCTGATAGAATTTTCATGTCTATGTTGTTGTAGATAAATGGCCCGCGCTATTGTTCCTTTGAATTTTAAAGCGTTCCTAGAGAAAGCTAAGTTGAAAGATGGTGGTAGCAATACTTGGACTGGGTCCGTAACTTGAGGATTATCCTCATTGCTGCATAGAAGAATTACGTCCTGGAAGCACTGCTGGGTGCAAAGCCTGCTGTAGGACCAACAATAGATGTTATGAACGTCTGGCAGAGCAAAGCTGATGACTACTCGATAGTTCAGTGTGCCATGCTTTACGGCTTAGAACCGGGACTTCAACGGCGTTTTGAACGTCATGGAGCATATGAGATGTTCCAGAAGTTAATATTTCAAGCAAATGCGAGGATTGAGAGATATGAAGTCTCCAATAAGTTATATAGCTTCAAAATGGAGGAGAATAGTTCTGTCAGTGAACATATACTCAGAATGTCTGGGTACCACAATCACTTGACTCAGCTGGGAGTTAATCTTCCGGTTGATAGTGTCATTGACAGAGTTCTTCAATCACTGCCACCAAGCAACAAAAGCTTCGTGATGAACTATAATATGCAAGGGATGGATAAGACAATTCCCGAGCTCTTCGCGATGCTAAAGGCTGCGGAGGTAGAAATCAAGAACGAGCATCAAGTGTTGATGGTTAACAAGACCACTAGTTTCAAGAAATAGGGCAAAGGGAAGAAGGGGAACTTCAAGAAGAACGACGAGCAAGTTGTTGCTCAAGTGAAGAAGCCCAAGTCTGGACCTAAGCCTGAGACTGAGTGCTTCTACTGCAAAGGGACTGGTCACTGGAAGAGAAACCACCCCAAGTATTTGGCGTATAAGAAGGATGGCAAAGTGAAAGGTATATTTGATATACATGTTATTGATGTGTACCTTACTAATGCTGGTAGTAGCGCCTGGGTGTTTGGTACTAGTTCTGTTGCTCATATTTGCAACTCAAAGCAGGGGCTATGGATTAAGCAAAGATTGGCTAAGGTCGAGGTGACGATGCGCGTGGGAAATGGTTCCAAAGTAGATGTGATCGCCGTCGGCACGCTACGTCTACATCTACCATCGGGATTAGTTTTAAACCTCAATAATTGTTATTTGGTCTAGCGTTAAGCATGAACATCATATCTGGATCTTGTTTGATGCGAGACGGATATTCATTTAAATCAGAAAATAATGGTTGTTCTATTTATATGAGTAATATCTTTTATGGTCATGCACCCTTGATGAGTGGTCCATTTTGTTTGAATCTTGATAGTAGTAATACACATATTGATAGTATTGAAGCCAAAAGATATAATTTAATATTGATAGTGCAACTTCTTTGTGGCACTGCGTTTAGGTCATATTGGTGTAAAGCGCATGAAGAAACTCCATGCTGATGGGCCTCTGGAATCACTTGATTCATGCGAACCATCCCTCATGGGCAAGATGACTAAGACTCCGTTCTCCGGAACAATGGAGCGAGGAACAGACTTGTTGGAAATAATGCATACTGATGTATGCGGTCCGATGAGTGTTGATGCTCATGGCAGGTATCGTTATTTTCTGACCTTCATACATGATTTGAGCAGATATGGGTATATCTACTTGATGAAACATAAGTCTGAAACATTTGAAAAGTTCAAAGAATTTCAGAGTGAAGTGGAAAATCATCGTAACAAGAAAATAAAGTTTCTACGATCTGATCGTGGGGGTGAATATTTGAGTTATGAGTTTGGTCTTCATTTGAAACAGTGCGGAATTAATAGTTTCACAACTCACGCCACCCAGAACACCATAGCGTAATGCTGTGTCCAAACGTTGTAACCGCACTTTATTAGATATGGTGTGATCTATGATGTCTCTTACTGATTTACCGCTATCATTTTGGGGTTATGCTTTAGAGACGGATGCATTCATGTTAAACATGGCACCATCTAAATCCGTTGAGACCACACCGTTTGAACTGTGGTTTGGCAAGAAACCCAAGTTGTCGTTTCTTAAAGTTTGGGGCTGCGATGCTTATGTGAAAAAGCTTCAACCTGATAAGCTCGAACCCAAATCGGAGAAATGTGTCTTCATAGGATACCCAAAGGAGACTGTTGGGTACACCTTCTATCACAGATCCGAACGCAAGATATTCGTTGCTAAGAATGGATCCTTTCTAGAGAAGGAGTTTTGCTCGAAATAAGTGAGTCGGAGGAAAGCAGAACTTCATGAGGTAATTGTACCTGCTCCCTTATTGGAAAGTAGTTCATCACAAAAATCAGTTCTAGTGATTCCTACACCAATTAGTGAGGAAGCTAATGATGATGATCATGAAACTTATTATCAAGTTACTACTGAACCTCATAGGTCAACCAGAGTAAGATCCGCACCAGAGTGGTACGGTAATCCTGTTTTGGAAGTCATGTTACTTGACCATGACGAACCTACGAACTATGAGGAAGCGATGATGAGCCCAGATTCCGCGAAATGGCTTGAGGCCATGAAATCTGAGATGGGATCCATGTATGAGAACAAAGTGTGGACTTTGGTTGACTTGCCCGATGATCGGCAAGCCATAGAGAGTAAATGGATCTTAAATAAGAAGACTGACGCTGACGGTAATGTTACTGTCTGCAAAGCTTGACTTGTTGCGAAAGGTTTCCGACAAGTTCAAGGAGTTGACTACTGTCGGTGGGAACGACACCTTGTTGGGGAACGTAGCAGAATTTTAAAATTTTCTACGCATCACCAAGATCAATCTATGGAGTCATCTAGCAACGAGGGAGAGAGGAGTGCATCTACATACCCTTGTAGATCGCGCGCGGAAGCGTTCAAGAGAATGGGGTTGATGAAGTCGTACTGGATGTGAGCCAAATCATCGATGACCAAGTGCCGAACGGATGGCACCTCCACGTTCAACACACGTACGGTTGGGAAGATGTCTCCTCCAACTTGATCCAGCAAGGGGGAAGGAGAGGTTGATGAAGATCCAGCAGCACGACGGCGTGGTGGTGGAAGCAATGGTGATCTCGGCAGGGCTTCGCCAAGCGCAGGGAGACGGAGGAGTGTCACGGGAGGGAAAGGGAGAGGCCAGGGGCTTGGGTGTGGCTGCCCTCCCTCCCCCCACTATATATAGGGTGCCTAGGGGGGGCACCGGCCCTAGGAGATCCAATCTCCTAAGGGGGGCAGCGGCTAAGGGGGTGCCTTGCCCCCCAAGGCAAGGGTGGCGCCCCCCACCCCTAGGGTTTCCAACCCTAGGCACAGGGGGAGGCCCAAGGGGGGCGCACCAGCCCACTAGGGGCTGGTTCCCCTCCCACTTCAGCCCATGGGGCCCTCCGGGATATGTGGCCCCACCCGGTGGACCCCCGGGACCCTTCCGGTGGTCCCAGTACAATACCGATTACCCCCGAAACTTTCCCGATGGCCGAAACATGACTTCCTATATATAAATCTTCACCTCCGGACCATTCCGGAACTCCTCGTGATGTCCGGGATCTCATCCGGGACTCCGAACAACTTTCAGGTTACCGTATGCTAAAATCTCTACAACCCTAGCGTCACCGAACCTTAAGTGTGTAGACCTTACGGGTTCGAGAGACATGCAGACATGACCGAGACGCCTCTCCGGTTAATAACCAACAGCGGGATCTGGATACCCATGTTGGCTCCCACATGCTCCACGATGATCTCATCGGATGAACCACGATGTCGAGGATTCAGTCAATCCGTATACAGTTCCCTTTGTCAATCGGTACGTTACTTGCCCGAGACTCGATCGTCGGTATCCCAATACCTAGTTCAATCTCATTACCGGCAAGTCACTTTACTCGTGCCGTAATGCATGATCCCGTGATCAACCACTTGGTCACATTGAGCTCATTATGATGATGCATTACCGAGTGGGCCCAGAGATACCTCTCCCTCATACGGAGTGACAAATCCCAGTCTCGATTCGTGCCAACCCAACAGACACTTTCGGAGATACCTGTAATGTACCTTTATAGTCACCCAGTTATGTTGTGACGTTTGGCACACCCAAGGCACTCCTACGGTATCCAGGAGTTGCACAATCTCATGGTCTAAGGAAATGATACTTGACATTCAGAAAAGCTACAGCAAACGAACTACACGATCTTTGAGCTAAGCTTAGGATTGGGTCTTGTCCATCACATCATTCTCCTAATGATGTGATCCTGTTATCAATGACATCTAATGTCCATAGTCAGGAAACCATGACTATCCTTTGATCAACGAGCTAGTCAACTAGAGGCTCACTAGGGACGTGTTGTGGTCTATGTATTCACACATGTATTACGATTTCCGGATAACACAATTATAGCATGAACAATAGACAATTATCATGAACAAAGAAATATAATAATAACCATTTTATTATTGCCTCTAAGGCATATTTCCAACACACCTATGGGGTCACTAGGATCCCTTCTACAGTAGGCGGGTGCGGGGTTGTGAGAAGAGCGGGTCTGACAGGGAGCACACGGATCGTTTACCCAGGTTCGGGCCGCGAAGATGCGTAATACCCTA
Source organism: Triticum urartu (assembly GCF_003073215.2). NCBI lineage: Eukaryota > Viridiplantae > Streptophyta > Magnoliopsida > Poales > Poaceae > Triticum > Triticum urartu. Next base: position 590,679,099 of record NC_053023.1, on the reverse strand, counting down.
GTCCTGCTTTGGTGGATGCATTTTGAGTGTTCTTGTGTTCTTGAGCTAGCTACGGGGTGCAACCTGCCCAAAAGAGCCGAATCCCCCTCCTGGTCACCTCGGGCCTCCTTTTATAGGCAAAAAAGGGGTCACCACAGTGGCACACAGGAGGAGGAAAGGTCTATAGTCGATGAGTCTATCCTCTCAGACCATCGGACAAACGCATTTAATGTGCTACCGACGTGTCCCCCTTGCTTTATCGGGGACGCCAGGAGAGCACGTCCCAGCTGTCGCCACCTCGCCTGGCCTTGACACGCATCTGAGCTGACGGGGCGCCGTGACACCACGTTGGCTGGCTGCTGGGCTGGCGCGGTGGTGGAGCCTTCAGGAAGACTTGCATGCCACCATGCAAGAGCTTGTTGGGTTGGTGTAGAGGCTGCATGTCGCCACGCAGGCGCCTGCTCAACTGGTTGAGCTGGTAGCTGCATGGGGACGGCGGTGGAGTCTTGGCTGGCGCAAGACTGGCAGTGGCCCTGCGGATGCCCTCGGCAAGGGTCTTGCCATGGCGTTGTTGTCATCCCCGGCAAGAGTCTTGTTAGGCGTCTTGTGGATTTCCTCGGCTAGGATCCTGCCGAGGGTTGCCGTCTTCTGGTCCTCATCTGAACTCATATGTTTATGATCTTGACGAAGATTTGCATGCCACCATAGAGGCGCCTCCCGAGCCTTGGCTCCAATGTAGTTGATTGGGTTGGAGCCTGTGGGCTCAAGGGTGGCTCGCTCTGCTGGTGTTGGGAAAGTTGCCCTGGCAAGGCTCTTGCCGGTGCTGCGGGGGGCCGCCTCGGCAAGTATCTTGCCGAGGGAGTCCACCTTGCCCTCTTGCCCTCATGCGCTTCTGGTCTTGGTGTCGCCTTGGTTGTCTTGTGCTTTGGCTTCTCTCAGGCTTCCCTCCTCTGCCATGCTAAGTGTGGTCGCAGCGCGTGGCTCTGACTGCCTGTGCACAAGTAAAGAGGTCAAAAGGAGAGCCCCTACTTTTGTACACTGACAGGAGCCCCTGGGCCTGGGCCAGACATAAGAGCGGCGCGTTGTTTGGGCTAGGCCCAAAACGGTGCGCGGGCAGGTGGGGCGGATTTTACCGTAGTAGCTTCTCGTCCGCTGCGCTTCCCCACGACCCGCATTGAACGCGCGACATGGAGGGTCGTGCGTGACGTGGGGGTCATTCGTGGGGCAGTTCCCGCACGCATGTGTCACATCGTGGTTAATGGGAGAGGAGGCGGCACGCACCTTCCCCATAAAAAGAGGAATAACCGTGGGCGCGCTGCTCACTTTACCCCCTGCGCCTTTTCCTATCTCGGAACCGCCGTCCCGTTGTCCTTCCTTCTCAAGCTTCTGCCCCTTCTTTCCGCCGTTGCGTCTTTGCTGTCCTCCGCCCCTCGCCTCTCGCATCCGCCATGGCCCCCAAAACCAACAAGGGCAAAGGGATGTCCAAGGACGCCAGAGCGACGGAGCCACCGGAGAGTGAGCTGGCAGCGCGATGGACGCAGCTCGCCTACTTCCCCTCGACGCTCAACGTGTTCGAGCTCCGGGACAGCTTCAGGCCCCTGTGGGGGTGCAAGACGGGGGGGCGACGGGGCATCCAGCCACGCGCGTCGTCCTCGCCAACTGCGCCGAGGCCGCCCCGAATCGGTACCCGTTTTTCGTCTACTACTTCTCTTGCGGCCTCTGCCCCCCTTTCTCCGATTTCTTCAATGATGTCATGCACACATTTGGGTTCCACCTCCTGGATTTTACTCCAAATGTTGTGTCGTGCATGGCTCTTTTTGCCCACCTCTGTGAGGGCTCCGCCGGAGTCGTCCCCAACATGGTGCTCATCCGCCAGTACTTTTACCCTCGCATCCAGGGGGAGGCGCCATCTCTGGTTGCGTCGCCTGGATCCCGAGGTCCAAAGGGACGTACCTAGAGGGCGCCTAGAAGGAGAGGTGGGAAGAATGGCGGGGCCGGTGGTGCTGGATCGAGGAGGACGACCCACAGGAGTTCTACCGGGTTCGCCAGGCGCCGCCAGTTCGCAGGCCCGACTTCGGCGACGTTGACGCCCAGGACAACAAGCTCAAGATCGCCATCACCCGGATTCTTCACCTCACTGAGGCCGAGCTCACCCTTGAGATGATCATGGCGGATTTCATCCGCCGCCGAATCGCTCCGCTGCATAACAAGGGGAGGCCGGCTTGGCTCTTCACGAATGTGGCCGATATCATGAGGCTTCGCCCCAGCCTCGACCACAACTTCACGGTGCTGGCGCACGCTCACTTCTACCAATGACTCTTCCAGCTTGACGTGGGCCACGACGGCAAGGCCGAGAGGTCCGGCAAGGCCATGAAGACCGGCAAGGTCACCAAGGGGCCCTTGTTTGGGTTGCCAGCGGGGATGGTCCCGTTGAGCAATAACTCGCGCCGAAACAACATCATTGCCATGATGCCGGACTGCAACGCACATGGCCCCGTCCCAAATTAGGTCGAGCTGCCGGAGGAGCAGGTGCAGGAGTTTTTCGACAGTCTGGAGGAGAAGTACGTCCGCAGCGAGCCGTGGCTCATCGAGGACACCACCCAAGCGGAGCTGGACTACATCGCCGCCAGGGCGGCGGAGGCGGAGCTCACCAAGGAGGCCGGCAGCGCCGGCGGCGTTCAGGACTAGGCCGCGGCGGCCGCATTGGAGAAGGAACTCGCCCAGTGGGCGGAGTCCGCTGGGGAGGCCGGCAGCGCCCGCACCGGGGCCCCTCTCATCGAGGATGATGACGACAAGTCGTCCGAGGAGGAAGCCGAAGCTCTCGAGCCCCCGGCCGCGGGAAAAGGGCGAGTCCTGTGGCGGGCCATCTCCGGGGCGAGCCGGTTCGACCCAGTAGGGCCGCGCAACCCCGGCATGCCCAGGAGACGTCCGCGTGCCAAACGTGGGTCACGGCAGCGAAGAAGTTGGTGAAGGCTGCGGTGGCGAAGAAGAAAGCATCTGCCTCTTCTTTGTCCAAGCGTTCCCCAACTCCGCATGCTTCCCCTCCTCCACCTGCTTCCCCTCCTCCCGCAGGCAACGACACGGAGGTCTTCTTTGACCTCGGGTCTCTCAGCCCAAGGAGGAAGAGGAAGGAAGCAGAAGAAGAGGTGGAGGACGAGTAAGCACCGTTTCCTTTCGTCATCTCCGGCTCCTCTAACTGTGCTTCTTATCTTGACTTGTTTTCGTCTCGGCAAGGATGCGCAGACGCTGGCACAGAGGGTGAAGAGGGCCAGGTCTTCGGTGGGCGGCCAGCCCCCGGCCGGCACCTCTAAGGCGCTAGTGGTGGTGGTGAGTAGCCCGGACAGCAGCCCCCAGCGTAAGTTCGCCACTCGCCCCTCGTCGACGTGTGCCAAGGGCATGATCCTTGGTGCTGACCTTGCCGTGATCGCAAGAGGAGGACAGCAGCAGGAGGAGCCATAGAGGGCTACCCCCAACATGCCGCCTCCGTCAACCACGCTGCCTCGAGGGGCGTCCCCGGCAAGGGCGCCAAGCACCAAGCCCATGCACATGGAGGAGGAGGAGGAGGCAAGCTTGGGCACCGGTGGCCACACCTCGGCGCCTGATGTTGGCGGGGAGGGGGCCTCGTCTTCCCAGCCTGGCATGGGTAAGGCATTCTCCTTCCATCCCTTTTTTTCTTGAATCTTGGTCTTGACTTAACTTCACCCCCCTTCCGATATACAAATCCTCTCCCGGTGGACCGGGAGGACCTGGACACCGTCATCGAGGATGTCGCCAAGGACGGTGTAGCGGAGGCCGAGAAGATTGCCGCCGAGGTGGCCGTCAAGGGCGCTGCAGAGGACGCCGCCAAGGGACCTTCCGGGGAGCCCGGCAAGGCTACTGCCGAGGAGGCCGGCAAGGGACTCGCCGGGGAGGCCAGCGAGCCCGTTGCCGAGGAGGAGGTGGCTGATGACCAGCCTTCCTCCTCCGCTGCCTCTGGCTTCGGCAGGTACCTGAGGGTGAGCAACGACCTTTTTGTCCACCTCCCAGGGGCGTCAAGCTCCAAGACGCCCGTCGAGGGAGAGGTGTTCGACGAGTAGGTGCTCGCCGCCGCCTGGCTCGAGGTCGTCGACGAGCCAAGCACCGGCGGTGACGGTTCTCAGGAGGAGCGGCTTCTCTAAGCCATGGGCGCCAGCTTTCGGAAGCTCCAGGCGCTCCACCACGCCCACCTGGACAAGGCCAAGTCTAGGATGGCAATGGTGGATGAGGGAGTCCTGGATTAGGGGGTCTCCGGACAACCGGACTATATCCTTTGGCCGGACTGTTGGACTATGAAGATACGAGATTGAAGACTTCGTCCCGTGTCCGGATGGGACTCTACTTGGCGTGGAAGGCAAGCTAGGCAATACGGGTATGCATATCTCCTCCTTTGTAACCGACCTTGTGTAACCCTAGCCTCCTCCGGTGTCTATATAAACCGGAGGGTTTTAGTCCGTAGGACAACATACAATCAGACCATAGGCTAGCTTCTAGGGTTTAGCCTCTCCGATCTCGTGGTACATCAACTCTTGTACTACTCATATTATCAAGGATAATGAAGCAGGACGTACGGTTTTACCTCCATCAAGAGGGCCCGAACCTGGATAAACATTGTGTCCCCTGCCTCCTGTTACCATCCGCCTTACATGCACAGTTCGGGACCCCCTACTCGAGATCCGCCGGTTTGGACACCAACATTGGTGCTTTCATTGAGAGTTCCGCTGTGTTGTCATCATTAGGCTTGATGGCTCCTTCGATCATTGATAGCGATGCAGTCCAGGGTGAGACTATTCTCCCCAGACAGATCTTTGTATTCGGGGGCTCCGCACTGCGGGCCAACTCGCTTGGCCATCTAGAGCAGATCGAGAGCTACGCCCCTGGCTATCAGGTAAGATTTGGAAACTTGAACTACAGAGCCAACATCCACAGAGACTTGATCTTCGACGGATTCGAGCCCTTGCCGAGTGCACCGCACGGTCACGATGAGCACGACTTAGCTCTACCATCGAACAGTGTTCGAGAGATCGCACCGGCGACCGCTCCGACCCTCAAATCGGAGCCAATTGCACCATCAAGTGACAGGTGGATAGACCCCGCCGCGGAGGCCACACTCTCATTGGTGATCGAGCCGAGTATCGACCTTTCCCTTCACGAGAGCCGTGACGCCAAACTACCGGATTCTTCCCCGGCCACGGACTCCGAACCGCCTGCGCCCGTGCCTATCGAATCCGACTGGGCGCCGATCATGGAGTTCACCTTCGCGGATATCTTTCAGCACTCGCCCTTCGGCGACATACTGAACTCATTAAGGTCTCTCTCTCTGTCAGGAGAGCCCTGGCCGAACCATGTCCGGCAGAATTGGGATGCGGATGACAAAGAAATTCGCCGCCCACCCACCACCCACTTAGTAGCCACTGTCGATGATTTGACCGACATGCTCGACTACGACTCCGAAGGCATCGACGGTACGGACGACGATGCAGGAGACGAACGGGAACCACTGCCCACAGGGCACTGGACGCCCACTTCATCATATGACGTATACATGGTGGACACACCCAAAGAAAACGACGACGAAGAACGGAAGGACGCAGCAAAGGGTTGTTCCCTCGAGTAGCAGTCAAAGCGGCGGCGTAAGTGCTGCTCCAAATCCCGCCTCGGCAGAAGCAGCGATCATATAAACCCAGCGATAGAGTAAGGCGAGCCAGCGGACGACAAACACGGCATTGAACCATCGTCCGACCACGGCACCATGGAGAATCAAACTGAACAACCCGACTCCGTCGAAGATAACAGTCCGGATAACATCACACCGGACAGGCACCCGGAGCAACAGAATACCCATAAAAGGCTTGTTGCCACTGCGAGGAGTCTGAAAAAGCAGAAGCAAAGGCTCAGGGCTGCACAAGACACACTCAAAATCAGATGGAGTGAAGTACTCAACACTGAAGCGAAGTACGGCGGTAATCGCCACACCAAGAGCTACCTGAAGCGAAAGTTGCTACCTGAATTCGATGAGGAGGCCTTAGATCCCCCGCAATAAAAAAACGGCCATCCGGTCGGATAGACGACCTGTAGCCAACATAGAGCGGCAAACGACGCCGCACATAAGCCAGTACGCGATCCGCGTGAGGGCTCACATCAAAAGGACGGTGCAACCAGATCCATCTACGGGCCATGCAAGCGCGCTCCAACATGCAATGCAACACAACAAACATCCCAACACCACGGTACACCCAAATACAGGGGTGCCGCACACCCCCTATGTTTCACCGATGAGGTGCTGGACCACGAATTTTCAGAGGGATTCAAACCCGTAAACATAGTGGCGTATGACGGAATGACAGACCCTGGGGTCTGGATTGAGGACTACATCCTCCATATCCATATGGCTCTAGCAGACGATCTCCACGCCATCAAGTACTTACCCCTCAAGCTCAAAGGGCCAGCTCGGCACTGGCTTAAAAGCTTCCCCGAAAACTCCATTAGAAGCTTTCAAGGGACCTATGTCCGACCACCAGATGCAGACGATTTGAGTCATATAACTCAACAGCCCGGAGAGTCAGCCCGAAAGCTTTGGAACAGGTTCCTCGCTAAAAAGAACCAAATAGTCGACTGCCCGGACGCCGAAGCCTTAGCAGCACAGCGTTCGAGACGAATGACTGGCCAGACACCTCGGCCAAGAAAAGCCGAGAACAATGGCAGCATTAACAAGCGTCATGACCCGCTTTTGCGCGGGCGAGGATAGCTGGTTAGCCCGATGCAGCACCAGCGACCCAAGTACATCCGAAGTCAGGGACGAAAACGGGAAACCACGATGCAGCGAAAACAAGTGCCGGAATAAAGAAGACAGCCCAAAGAGCATGGCGGTAAACGCCGGATTTAGAAGCTCTCGGCTAGGTCAACAAAAGCTGCCCTGCAAAGGCAACAGAGACGAACTGTCTAGCCTAAACAAGATTCTGGATAAAATATGTCAGATCCACAGCACCCCTGATAAGCCTGCAAATCATACCCATAGAGAATGTTGGGTTTTCAAGCAGTCCGGCAAGCTCAACGTTGAACATAAGGGGCAGGATACACCAAGCGAAGACGAGGACGAGCCTCGCAAGCAAAGCACTGGGGAATAGAAGAAATTCCCACCAGAAGTCAAAACAGTAAACGTGTTACACGTAACAAAGGGGAGAAACAAAGCGGCACTCCAAGTGACACATGCCCCAGGGCCTATCACCGCGGAGTTCTGCCACTGGTCGTCCCAACCGATCACCTTTGACCATCGGGATTACTCGGCAAGTATCCGGCGTGCAGGATGGGCTGCCTTGGTATTAGACCCAATAATTGACGGATACCAGTTCACACGAGTCCTGATGGACGGCGGCAGCAGTTTAAACCTGATATATCAGGACATAGTCCGCAAAATGGGGATAGACCCAACAAAAATTAGTCGCAGCAATACTACCTTTAAAGGAGTAACGCCAGGCCTAGAGGCCCATTGCATGGGCTCCCTGCTACTAGAGGTTATATTCGGCTTTCCCGATAACTTCCGCAGCAAAAATTTAACGTTCCACATCGCTCTGTTCCAAAGTGGTTATCAAGCACTACTCGGACGCGAAGCTTTCGCTCGCTTTAACGCAATACCGCATTACGCTTCTCTCATGCTTAATATAGCTGGTCCACGTGGCATCATTACAGTAAATGGAAGTATTGAGCACTCCTTGCGTGCGGAAGACCGTGCGGCTGCCTTGGCAGCCACACACTAAACGGCCTCACCAACTAAAGCATCTGACAGGTCGTTAAGACCACGAATGCGGTTGGACGAGTCCGGCGCAGCTATATGTAATTGATACAGGTTTGATGTCTATACCCCTATTACAATACAAGGGGCTCAACGCACGCAGACAAGTGGCAATTAGGCTCAACTTTGCTCATTTTGAACTATAAATGGTTTATTTAGTATAACCTACATTTTGGATGACAACTTTTCAATTAAGTTCCTTTCTTTTTTAGATGACCATCATGCTACACCCGTCCAGAATACGGCACAACGGAGACACAGGCGCAGACGTGCAGCAGGGACCCGTTCCAAGGATTCTTTTTAAATTAAGACCCTGCGTAAACCTTTTTTACTGTCTCTTGTTGATACACATCCCTCGGATTCTCAGTACAATTGAGAAGGATGCTGACGTATTGGCATGTGGCCACGTTAGAATATTGCACGTACCTGGACACCAGGGGCTTATTCCAAAGGGCACTGTTTAGGCCCCTTTTACATCATAAAGACCGAATACCTTAGGGAGTGTTCGACGTTGCGAGTTTGGCCTTATATGTATCAGCTTCGAATCATGTCTTTGGTCAAATGTTGGGTTTGCCCGGCTCCTGTGTTTTGCTGCCTTACGTTCCGCTCTATTGGCTAAGGCGGCACCAGAAGAACTACTACAATTGTGCCCTGGTTCATCCGGACGAGCACCTCAGTAGAGAAAGCAGAAAACTGACTGTCATGATATAGCGTGAGACTGGTCAACCACTCGATGACCTAGCGGAATCTTCGGTATTCCTCTGCCTTAACGAAGGGCCATTTCCTGGCCAGGCATGTACGCGGCCCGAATCTGGATGAGCGCGGAGCCACCAGGGGCTATATAGTAGCCCCACTGTCAAACTCCTTTGGCTAAGTGAAAGTGTTAAAGCATTATAGTCCGGTTGCCTAGTTCGCTGCGCTATCACCTCCATAATGGACCAAGACATTGGATCAAGTGTGAACATGCGTCCTCTACGAACACCCCCGCATTATATGTGTGGGGGCTAAAGCCGATGACTGCCATCTTTCAGGTTATATACATATATACATAAACGGCCGCACAGGAGGCATCATAGCACTTTCGGGCAAAAGTATAAATATAGCCTGGATAAATTCAATAAAACAATGTTTGTACAATGGGACTACATGTCACTGGATAATAATATTCTTCGAGCACTGAGCCTCTATCGAACGAGCGCCTTCAAGGGCTTCTTCAAAGTAGTGCTCGGCAGCCACTCGGCCTATGGACGAACCCTGTGCCGCAACAGTGGTGGCCTCCATCTCTGCCCAGTATGTTTTGACACGAGCAAGGGCCATCCGCGCACCTTCTATGCACGCTGATCTCTTTACAGCATCAATGCGTGGCACAGCTTCAAGGAATTGTTGCACTAAGCTAAAGTAGCTACTCAGCCTTGGCCCTCCCGGCCACAGGTGATCCACAACGGACCTCATGGCAAGTCCAGACAACCTATGGAGCTCGGCCCAACCGGTCAATCGCTCATTCAGCAGTAGCGGACGGACTGGAGCGTGAAACTGTGACCAGAACAGCTTTTCCACTTCGGGACCTTTCTGATCCTTGAAGTACTCGGCTGCATCAGCAGCACTTGCAGCCAAATCCATGTACGCGTCCGCAGAACTCCATAGCCGGTCCAGAGGAGCATACTTCGGATCTCCGAACTTAGTCCACAACAAGAAGGGCTTTCAAGACACGATATCTGCAGCTTGATTCAGCTCCTCCTTCGTCGCTCTAATTTTGGAGCGGGCTTCCTTGACAGCCACCCGGGCCTTCTCCAGGTCCGTCACCTTTACCCAGTTTTCCTCTTCAAGAAGCCGGTACCGGTCAGCAGCATCTTTTAACTCCACGGCCATCTTGGCAATTTTTCCTTTGCTCTCGCAATGCGCGGCATGTTTGGCCCTTAGCACTTCGGCCTCCTGTAAAGCGGCCGCATTGCTACTCCTTGCTTGCTCCTTGGCTCGGGCAAGCTCCGCCCGAAGGGTCTCCACGGTGGCCGCTCCATCTGCAGTCACAACATATTAAAGATATTGGCATCATGCTACTCTTATTATGTGACGATCACTAGAAAAATCACTCACCCTGTGCCTCGTGAAGCCGCTTGTTGACAAGCACGATGTCGGAATCTGTCGCATCCAGTTGCCGCTTTAGTTTGGCAAACCCATCAGTCCGGCTAGCCACCGGAGCTCCAACCACCTGCACATAAAGGTGGTCTGGTTATTACCTGGGACTATGATCCTCTGTTTGCCTCCGTTCTCGATGACAACTAGAGTCTCAGGGGCTACTAGCTGCATGGGCATACCTAACGTATGCGGTACTATTAAAGGCATACATTATTTTACGTACCTCGAAGCCTTTCAGCAGACTCATAAAAGCTTCATGCAAACTGCTTTCGGTGGATGAAATCCTTTCAATTACCGTACCCATTAGCGTATGATGCGCTTCCGAGACGACAGCTTTCCCCAGAAGATCCTTCAGCGTGTCCGACTGCACACAGTATGGACCCTTGCCGTCGCTCTCCTCAGGAGCCGAATACTGGGGATGCCGGGCAGCCAAAGGGTTATCCTCTGGCGATATTGGATCCGGAGATACCCTTCGCGACGACACTTCAAGGTCGCCCACTTCTTGAGCTCGGGAGTCCGGGGGAGGCATTTTGCTCTCCATCATCTCCAGAAGAAGATCCCCCGAAGATGAACTCTGTCGAGAAGGGCTGCGATCCAGACTACAATTTACAAGCATCGGTTATTGTCTTCGGAAGTAAGGTAGGATATCTTCACTATTAAGTACTTTTTGATTACTTACAGCTCAGTAGAGGGCTGATCCCCGCGCGGACATTGTGCGGCAAGAATACCCTCCGAGGCAGGACCCTCTGGCGGAGATTTCTTCTCCCGTTTGGAAACCTTAGTTTCCGGATCTTCAGAGGTACTCCTCTTCCTTCCCCGGGGAGAGAGAATGTCAGATTCTTCCCCTTGGTTATCCTCCCTCATGGAGGCGCTCATTCCCTCGATTGGAATAGGTAGCGATGGAGGCCCGCTTTCGCCCTCTTTATTCACCCCTTCATCTTCCTTTGAGGGCACTAGACAAGGTGCTGGCTCGAGCATCTTTTCCAGCACCGGATTGTCCAAGCCTTCAGGAAGGGGGGCCGAACACCGGATCATCTTCGCCTTTGTTATCCAGTCCTGGTCAAAGAGCGATTCTTCAGAATGATGTCATGATAAATAAAAGGACAGTGTGTTCGGCCATGGGATTACTTACTTGGGCAGCGGGGTGGTTGCAGCTCAGGACCACGTCCTCGGTAGTGTCCGGACACTCTATTTGGGGTCCGAGGAACGATTTGTACATCTCCTAGTGCGTCATGCCGAGGAAACTCTGAATAGTGCACGGTCCTTCCGAGTTGAATTCCCACATGCGGAGGGGCCTGCGTTTGCAAGGCTGGACTCGACGAACCAGCATAACTTGCATTACCATAACCAGACTGAAATCTCCCTCGAAGAGATCTCGGATACGGCTTTGCAGTATTGGCACGTCCTTGGTTGGACCCCAGCTCAGCCCCCTGCTGATCCATGACATCAGTTGTGGTGGAGGGCCCGAGCGAAAGGTGGGTGCAGCTACCCACTTGGCACTTCGGGGAGCTGTGACGTAAAACCACTCCCGTTGCCACAATCCGGACACCTCTGGAAAGGAACCCTTTGGCCATGGAGCGTCAACAATTTTGCTTATTAGAGCACCTCCACACACTGCGTACTGCCCCTCGACCATCTTCGGCTTCACATCGAAGGTCTTGAGCCACATGCCGAAGTGAGGGGTAATGTGGAGGAAGGCCTCACAAACGACAATAAATGACGAGATGTGAAGAAGGGAATCCAGGGCCAGATCGTGAAAATCCAGCCCGTAATAGAACATAAGACCCCTAACAAAGGGATCCATAGCGAGGCCTAGTCCTCGGAGGAAGTGGGAGACGAACACAACACTCTCGTAGGGTTCGGGAGTAGGGACGACCTGCCCTCGGGCGGGCAGCCTATGCGAAATTTCGGCGGTCAGATATCTGGCCTCCCTCAACTTCTTGATGTCCTCCTCCGTGACGGAGGAAGGCATCCACCGGCCTTGAAGGCTGGATCCGGACATGATTGAAGGCTCAAGGATCAGGTCCTAAAGATGTCCAAGGAGAAGGACACGCTCAATGGTGCCCTGGTTGAGGCGTAGGGCGCAGTCCTCGACAAGGCCAGGCAGCTCTCCGAAGCCAACTACTCCATCAAAGACCTCAAGCTGAAGCTGGAGGGTCTCGAGGGGATGCTGTCGAAGAGCAAGGCCTGGTAGGAGGCCCTGGCCAAGGACCTGGAGACCGAGAAGCAGCTGCGGAAGAATGAAGCCGCCAACCACAAGGATTTTGTGGAAGGCGAGAACTGCTGGATCGGGCGTCTCAAAGGCGTCGCCGGCAGGATCACCATGCAGCTAGCTACCATGGGGATGCCAAATGTGAGGTATACCCCGGAATGCAACGCCAGCCCTAACGACAAGCTGACCATCTTCTTCGAGGGCGTCCTCGGGGCCCTGGACCAGCTCCACTCCAACCGGACGGCCTCCCTAGCCGATCAGTCCCGGAGGATTTGCCGGGGTGCCATGACCAAGGTTCTCACCAAGGTGGCGCACTGGAACCCCAACCTCGACTTCGATGCCGTGCTGGAGAGCTTGCTAGAGGATCCAGACATCGCGATGCTCAAGGAGCGTATCAAGCCCATCATTAGCCTCATCGGTGGAATCGAGAGGGTGGAGGGCCAGCGCTGGGATTAGGCACCCCGTTTCTCGTTGCCGCTGCGGGTTCATGGCCAAGACAATTCATATCTTTAGTAAGAACTGCAGCAACAATTGATGTAATATAACTCTGCAGTACTTTTGATAAAATGCATGCTATTCTCCTGTCTGGTCTTTCCTTGTATGTCCGCCCTACGTTAACTGGGTAGGCTCGTCGGTGCATAAACCCAGGGCGACACCTTGGGGATGGATCCCCAATATCCTGCCGGGTGTGCTTGCTGCCGTGCGAGCCACCTTACCGCTTTCAACACAGCCGCTCGAACTGTCAAGCTTGACTCGAGTCAGAATCGAGGGCGTTGCCAATTGCGGAAGGCTACCCCGTCACTCTCGATGCGGCCGCTTGAGCTGTTGAGCAGACTCGAAACAGAACAAGGGTGTTGCCAATTGAGGAAGGGCCCCTTTGCGTGCAGGTTTTTCATACACATGGAAGGACCCTCGAGGATAATAACCATATATATATAAAGGAATTGCATAAAGTTTCGCATGACTTAGCTTTCCTATCGTCGCACGCGCGTCCACCGCGTCCGCAAACGGTGCCGCCAAGCTCAGTCATCTTCTTCCTTGGAACGACGGCCATGACGAAGCCGCTGCCTCGATCAGACCAGATTTTCACAACCGCGCCCCCTACCTGGCGTGCCAAGGATGTCGGTGGTAACGACACCTATGGGGTCACTTCGATCCCTTCTACGGTAGGCGGGCGCGGGGTTGTGAGAAGAGCGGGTCTGACAGGGAACACACAGATCGTTTACCCAGGTTCGGGAAACGAAGATGCGTAATACCCTAGTCCTGCTTTGGTGGATGTATTTGAGTGTTCTTGTGTTCTTGAGCTAGCTACGGGGTGCAACTTTCCCAAAAGAACCGAATCCCCCTCCTGGTCGCCTCGGGTCTCCTTTTATAGGCAAAAAAGGGGTCGCCACAGTGGCACACGGGAGGTGGAAAGGTCTACAGTCAATGAGTCTATCCTCTAGGACCGTCGGACAAATGCATTTAATGCGCTACCGACGTGTCCCCCTTACTTTATCGGGGATGCCAGGGAAGCACGTCCCAGTTGTCGCCGCCTCGCCTGGCCTTGACACGCGTCCGAGATGACGGGGCGTCGTGGCACCATGTTGGCTGGCTGCTGGGCTGGCGTGGTGGTGGAGCCTTCAGGAAGACTTGCATGCCACCACGTAGGAGCTTGCTGGGTTGGTGTAGAGGCCGCACGTCGCCATGCAGGTGCCTGCTCAACTAGTTGAGCTGGCAGCTGCATGGGGACAGCATGGAGTCTTGGCTAACGCAGGCCTGGCAGGGGCCCTACGGATGCCCTCGGCAAGGGTCTTGCCGGGGGCCCAGCAAGGGTCTTGCCGTGGCGTTGCTGTCATCCCCGGCAAGAGTCTTGCCGGGGTCTTGTGGATTTCCTCGGCTAGGATCCTGCCGAGGGTTGCCGTCTTCTGGTCCTCATCTGAACTCATATGTTTATGATCTTGACGAAGATTTGCTTGCCACCACAGAGGCGCCTCCCGAGCCTTGGCTCCAATCTAGTTGATTGGGTTGGAGCCTGTGGGCTCAACGGTGGCTCGCTCTGCTGGTGTTGGACAAGTTGCCCCGACAAGGCTCTTGCCGGGGCTGCGGGGGGCCGCCTCGGCAAGGATCTTGCCGAGGGAGTCCACCTCGCCTTCTTTCCCTCCTATGATTCTGGTCTTGGCGTCGCCTTGGTTGTCCTGTGCTTTGGCTTCTCTCCGGCTTCCCTCCTCTGCCATGCTAACTGTGGCCGTGGCGCGTGGCTCTGACTGCCCGTGCACAAGTAAAGGGGTCAAAAGGAGAGCCCCTAGTTTTGTACACCGACAACTACGATGATACCGTCTCACCAGTAGCAATGCTTAAGTCTGTCTGAATCATGTTAGCAATTGCCGCATTTTATGATTATGAAATTTGGCAAATAGATGTCAAAACTGCATTCCTTGACGGATATCTTAAATAAGAGTTGTATATGATGCAACCAGAAGGTTTTGTCAATCCAAAAGGTGCTAACAAAGTGTGCAAGCTCTAGCGATCCATTTATGGACTGGTGTAAGCATCTCGGAGTTGGAATATATGCTTTGATAGTGCGATCAAAGCATATGGTTTTATACAAACTTTTTGGAGAAGCCTGTATTTACAAGAAAGTGAGTGGGAGCTCTGTAGAATATCTGATATTATATGTGGATGACATATTGTTAAGTAGAAATGATATGGAATTTCTGGATGGCATAAAAGTATACTTGAATAAGAATTTTTCAATGAAAGACCTTGGTGAAGCTGCTTATATATTGGCATCAACATCTATAGAGATAGATCAAGACGCTTAATTGGACTTTCAGAAAGCACATACCTTGATAAAGTTTTGAAGAAGTTCAAAATGGATGAAGAAAAGAAAGGGTTCTTGCCTGTGTTACAAGGTGTGAAGTTGAGACAGACTCAATGCCCGACCACTGTAGAAGATAGAGAGAAAATGAAAGTCATTCCCTATGCCTCAGCCATAGGTTCTATCATGTATGCAATGCTTTGTACCAGACTTGATCTGTGCCTTTCTATTAGTTTAGCAGGGAGGTACCAAAGTAATCCAGGAGTGGATCACTGGACAGCGGTCAAGAACATCCTGAAATAACTGAAAAGGACTAAGGATATGTTTCTCATTTATGGAGGTGATAAAGAGCTCCTCGTAAATGCTTACGTCGATGCAAGCTTTGAAACTGATCAAGATGACTCTAAGTCACAAATCGGATACATATTTATATTGAATGGTGGAGCTGTCAGTTGGTGCAGTTCTAAACAGAGCGTCGTGGCGGGATCTACGTGTGAAGCGGAGTACATAGCTGCTTCAGAAGTAGAAAATGAAGGAGTCTGGATGGAGGAGTTCATATCCGATCTAGGTGTCATACCTAGTGCATCGGGTCCAATGAAAATATTTTGTGACAATACTGGTGCAATTGCCTTGGCAAAGAAATCCAGATTTCACAAGAGAACCAAGCACATCAAGAGACGCTTCAATTCCATCCGCAATCAAGGCAAGGAGGGAGACATAGAGATTTGCAAGATACATACGGATCTGAATATTGCAGACCCGTTGACTAAGCCTCTCTCACAAGCAAAACATGATCAACACCAAGACACCATGGGTGTTAGAATCATTACTATCTAATCTAGATTATGGACTCTAGTGCAAGTGGGAGACTGAAGGAAATATGCCCTAGAGGCAATAATAAAGTTGTTATTTATATTTCCTTTTATCATGATAAATGTTTACTATTCATGATAGAATTGTATTAACCGGAAACTTAGTACATGTGTGAATACATAGACAAACAGAGTGTCCCTAGTATGCCTCTACTAGACTAGCTCCTTAATCAAAGATGGTTAAGTTACCTAACCATAGACATGTGTTGTTGGTACGTCTCCAACGTATCTATAATTTTTTATTATTCCATGCTATTATATTATCTGTTTTGGATGTTAATGGGCTTTATTTTACACTTTTATATTATTTTTGGGACTAACCTACAAACCCAAGGCCCAGTGCAAATTGCTGTTTTTTGCCTATTTCAATGTTTCGCAGAAAAGGAATATCAAACGGAATCCAAACGGAATAAAATCTTCAGGAGAGTTATTTTGATCCAGGGGACTTGGAGTGGACGTCAAGCAACCAATGAGGATGCCACGACGCAGGGCGGCGCGCCTACCCCCCTAGGTGCGCCCTCCCCCTCGTGGGCCCCTTGTGGCTCCACCGACCTACTTCTTCCTCCTATATATGTTGATATAGCCCGAAAACATCCAGGAGCACCACGAAACCCTATTTCCACCGCCGCAACCTTCTGTACCCAAGAGATCCCATCTTGGGGCCTTTTCCGGAACTCCGCCGGAGGGGGCATCGATCACGGAGGACCTCTACATCAACTCCATGGCCCCTCCGATGATGTGTGAGTAGTTTACTTTAGAACTTCGGGTCCATAGCTATTAGCTAGATGGCTTCTTCTCTCTCTTTGGATCTCAATACAAAGTTATCCTTGATCTTCTTGGAGATCTATTCGATGTAACTCTTTTTGCGGTGTGTTTGTCGAGATCCGATGAATTATGGGTTTATGATCAAGTCTATCTATGAACAATATTTGATTCTTATCTGAAATCTTTTATGTATGATTGGTTATCTTTGCAAGTCTCTTCGAATTATCAGTTTGGTTTGGCCTACTAGATTGATCTTTCTTGCAATGGGAGAAGTGCTTAGCTTTGGGTTCAATCTTGCGGTGCTCGATCCCAGTGACAGAAAGGGAAACGACACGTATTGTATTATAGACATCGAGGATAAAAAGATGGGGTTTATATCATATTCTTGAGTTTATCCCTCTACATCATGTCATCTTACCTAATGGTTACTCTGTTCTTATGAACTTAATACTCTAGATGCATGCTCGATAGCGGTCGATGTGTGGAGTAATAGTAGTAGATGCAGGCAGGAGTCAGTTTACTTGTCACGGACGTGATGCCTATATACATGATCATGCCTAGATATTATCATAATTATTCGCTTTTCTATCAATTGCTTGACAGTAATTTGTTCACCCACCGTAATATTTATGCTATCTTGAGAGAAGCCACTAGTGAAACCTATGGCCCCGGGGTCTATTCTCCATTATATTAATCTCCCGTCAACAAGTTATTTCTATCACCGTTTATTTTGCAATCTTTAATTTCAATCTATATTATAAAAATACCAAATATTTATCTTATCATTATTATCTCTATCAGATCTCACTCTCATAAGTGACAGTGAAGGGATTGATAACCCCTTTATCGCGTTGGTTGCGAGGTTCTTATTTTTTTGTTTAGGTACAAGGGACTTGCGTGTGGTCTCCTACTGGATTGATACCTTGGTTCTCAAAAACTGAGGGAAATACTTACGCTACTTTGTTGCATCACCCTTTCCTCTCCAAGGGAAAACCAATGCAGTGCTCAAGACTTAGCAAGAAGGATATCTGGCGATGTTGCCGGGGAGGCTTACACCAAGTCAATTCAGGATTTGATCTCCCAGCAACTAGCCATTTCTGGCACCGTTGCTGGGGAGATCTACGCACAAGTCAAGACATACCAAGTACCCATCACAAACTCTTATCCCTCGCATTACATTATTTGCCATTTGCCTCTCGTTTTCCTCTCCCCCACTTCACCATTGTCATTTTATTCGCCCTCTTTTTTCCATTCCCCTTCCCTTCTTTTGTTCGTCTTTTCGTTTTCTTTGATGTCTTACTTGGCTCGTTTGCTCGTTTGGTTGGGATAGTTGTTTATTTATTGCTAAACAGAGAACCTAAGATCTATGGATCCTCATCCGCATGCTAATCTTTTTAAGGGATCCAATTATGATGAACCAATTGTAGTGAGTTTTGTGCACTAGATTATCTTTATGAAGTTTTGCTTGAAATTCGTGAATCTGAAAATTGTGATGAAATACTTTATGGAATGATTCACGGTGGATCTTTGAATAAAAAGCATGATTGCAATGATGATAGTATAAATTCTATTAATGTCAATTGTGCTTATAATATGCAAAACCCTAAGCTTGGGGATGCCAGTTTTGCTATGTCTACTACTTGTTGCAATGATCATGATTGGGGTGATTCTTCTTATGATCTTGAAAATTTATTTAAGCCCCACGATGAATATGAGATTGATAATAATGTTAGTAATAATATTGAAAGTGGGTTTGGAAGAGTTTCCACTTTAGATCCCACATATTTGGAGAATGTTCAATCTTGTGAATTTTTTGATAAAAGTGGGTTTGGAGAGGTCATGACTTTAGTTAATGTTAATCCCACTATTTTGGAAGAGTGTCAACTTTACATGCATGTGGATCATGTTGAGAATATTGTATGTGATAGCCATATTGTTGAATTTGATTATGATCCTACATGTAAGTATTATGAGAAAGTAAAATATGGTTGTAGAAATTTTCATGTTACAAAATTACCTCTCGTTATGTTGAGATTACTATTGTTCCTTTCTTCTTCCTTGCATAGGCTAGTTTTTGTTTGCCTTGATAATTTATTTGCTTATAAAATACCTATGGATAGGAAGTATGTTAGACTTAAGTGTTTTTTCACATGTTTTATGATGCTCTCTTTGTGCTTCAATTCTTGTCTTTCATGTGAGCATCATTAAAATTATTAATGCCTAGTTAAAAGGCTTTAAAGAAAAACGCTTGTTGGGAGACACCCAATATTTTTCCTTGCTGTTATTCAATAAATAATTCATCTAGCCTCTGTTTAGATGTGGTTTTATGCTTTTAATTAGTGTTTGTGCCAAGTAGAACCTTTGGGAAGACTTGGGGAAGGTCTTTGCGATCTTGCTGTAAAAAATAGAAACTTTAGCGCTCACGAGATTAGCTGCTATTTTTTTACTGGAGAGTGATATTTAGTTCATTCTTTTTGCATATGATTAACAGATAAATTCCTAACATCCACAAATTTATTTTAGAATTTTGGGGATTCCAGAAGTATCTGGAACCTACATATTACTGCAGACTATTCTGTTTTTGAAAGATTCTGTTTTTCGTGTGTTGTTTGCTTATTTTGATGAATCTATGGCTAGTATTTGAGTGTATGAACCATAGAGAAGTTGGAATACAGTAGGTTTAACACCAATATAAATAAATAATGATTTAATTACAGTACCTTAAGTGGTGGTTTTTTTTCTCTTACTAACGGAGCTCATGAGATTTTCTGTTTAAGTTTTGTGTTGTGAAGTTTTCAAGTTTTGGGTAAAGATTTGATGGATTATGGAACAAGGAGTGGCAAGAGCCTAAGCTTGGGGATTTCCAAGGCACCCCAAGGTAAAATTCAAGGACAACCAAAAGCCTAAGTTTGGGGATGCCTCGGAAGGCATCCCCTCTTTCGTCTTCTTCTATCGGTAACTTTACTTGCGGCTATATTTTTATTCACCAGATGATATGTGCTTTGCTTGGAGCGTCTTGTATGATTTGAGTCTTTGATTTTTAGTTTTCCACAATCATCCTTGTTGTACACACCTGTTGGGAGAGACACACATGATTTGTAATTTATTAGAATACTCTATGTGCTTCACTTATATCTTTTGAGCTAGATAATTTTGCTCTAGTGCTTCACTTATACCTTTTAGAGCACGGTGGTGGTTTTATTTTATAGAAATTATTGATCTCTAATGCTTCACTTATATTATTTTGAGAGTCCTTTAGAATAGCATGGTAATTTTCTTTGGTTATGAATTTAGTCCTAATATGATAGGCATCCAAGATGAGTATAATAAAAACTTTCATAAAAAGTGTATTTGATACTATGAGAAGGTTGATACTTGATGATTGTTTTGAGATATGAAGATGGTGATATTAGACTCGTGCTAGTTGACTAGTTGTGAATTTGAGAAATACTTGTTCCAAAGTTTGTGATTCCCGTAGCATGCACGTATGGTGAACCATTATGTGATGAAGTCGGAGCATGATTTATTTATTGATTGTCTTCCTTATGAGTGGCGGTCGGGGACGAGTGATGGTCTTTTACTAACAATATATCCCCCTAGGAGCATGTGCATAGTATTTTGTTTTGATAACTAATAGATTTTTGCAATAAGTATATGAGTTCTTTATGACTAATGTTGAGTCCATGGATTATACGCACTCTCACCCTACCACCATTGCTAGCCTCTCTAGTACCATGCAACTTTCGCCGGTACCATAAACCCACCATATACCTTCCACAAAACAGCCACAATACCTACCTATTATGGCATTTCCATAGCCATTCTGAGATATATTGCCATGCAACTTACCACCGTTCCGTTTGTTATGACACGTTACATCATTGTCATATTGCTTTGCATGATCATGTAGTTGACATCGTATTTGTGGCAAAGCCACCGTTCATAATTCTTTCATACATGTCAATCGTGAGTCATTGCACATCCTGGTACACCGCCGGAGGCATTCATATAGAGTCATATTTTGTTCTAAGTATCGAGTTGTAATTCATGAGTTGTAAGTAAATAAAAGTGTGAGGATTATCATTATTAGAGCATTGTCCCAAGTGAGGAAAGGATGATGGAGACTATGATTCCCCCACATGTCGGGATGAGACTCCGGACGAAAAATAATTAAAAAAGAGAAAAAAGAGGCCATAAAAAAGATAAAAGTCCCAAACAAATAAAAAAGGGAAAAAGGTGAAAAATGAGAGAAAAAGAGAGAAGGGACAATGTTACTATCCTTTTACCACACTTGTTCTTCAAAGTAGCACCATGATCTTCATGATAGAGAGTCTCCTATGTTGTCACTTTCATATACTAGTGGGAATTTTACATTATAGAAATTTTCTTGTATATTCTAATGATGGGCATCCTCAAAATGCCCTAGGTCTTCATGAGCAAGCAAGTTGGATGCACACCCACTTAGTTTCTTTTGTTGAGCTTTCATACACTTATAGCTCTAGTGCATCTGTTGCATGGCAATCCCTACTCACTCACATTGATATCTATTGATGGGCATCTCCATAGCACGTTGATACGCCTAGTTGATGTGAGACTATCTTCTTTTTTTGTCTTCTCCACAACCACCACTCTATTCCACATATAGTGCTATGTCCATGGCTCACGCTCATATATTGCGTGAAGATTGAAAAAGTTTGAGAACGTCAAAAGTATGAAACAATTGCTTGGCTTGTCATTGGGGTTGTGCATGATTTAAATACTTTGTGTGATGAAGATAGAGCATAGCCAGACTATGATTTTGTAGGGATAACTTTCTTTGGCCATGTTATTTTGAGAAGACATGATTGCTTTGTTAGTATGCTTGAATTATTATTATTTTTATGTCAATATTAAACTTTTGTCTTGAATCTTTCGGATCTGAACATTCATGCCACAATAAAGAAAATTACATTGAGAATTATGCTAGGTAGCATTCCACGTCAAAAATTCTGTTTTTATCATTTACCTACTCGAGGACGAGCAAGAATTAAGATTGGGGATGCTTGATACGTCTCCAATGTATCTATAATTTTTGCTTGTTCCATGCTATTATATTATCTGTTTTGGATGTTAATGGGCTTTATTTTACACTTTTATATTATTTTTGGGACTAACCTACTAACCCAAGGCCCAGTGCAAATTGTTGTTTTTTTGCCTATTTCAGTGTTTCGCAGAAAAGGAATATCAAACGGAATCCAAACGGAATAAAACCTTCAGGAGAGTTATTTTTGGAACAAACGTGATATAGGGGACTTGGAGTGGACGTCAAGCAACCAATGAGGAAGCCATGAGGCAAGGGGGTGCGCCTACCCCCCTAGGCATGCCCTCCCCCCTCGTGGGCCCCTTGTGGCTCCACCGACCTACTTCTTCCTCCTATATATGTTCATAAACCCCGAAAACATCCAGGAGCACCACGAAACCCTATTTCCACCGCCGCAACCTTCTGTACCCAAGAGATCCCATCTTGGGGCCTTTTTCGGAGCTCCGCCTGAGGGGGCATCGATCACGGAGGGCCTCTACATCAACTCCATGGTCCCTCCGATGATGTGTGAGTAGTTTACTTCAGACCTTCAGGTCCATAGCTATTAGCTAGATGGCTTCTTCTCTCTCTTTGGATCTCAATACAAAGTTCTCCTCGATCTTCTTGGAGATCTATTCGATGTAACTCTTTTTGCGGTGTGTTTGTCGAGATCCGATGAATTATGGGTTTATGATCAAGTCTATCTATGAACAATATTTGATTCTTCTCTGAAATATTTTATGTATGATTGGTTATCTTTGCAAGTCTCTTCGAATTATCATTTTGTTTTGGCCTACTAGATTGATCTTTCTTGCAATAGTTGATATTTAGCCGTGTGCGGTGCCCCCCCCCCCTCCACAGTTTTACACCTCGGTCATCTTGTCGTAGTGCTTAGACGAAGCCCTGTGCCGGTAACTTCATCATCACCATCACCATGCCGTCGTGCTGATGAAACTCTCCCTCGGCCTCAACTAGATCAAGAGTTCGAGGGACGTCACCGAGATGAACGTGTGCAGATCACGGGGGTGCCCTACGTTCGGTACTTGATCGGTTGGATCGCGAAGACGTTCGACTACATCAACCATGTTACTAAACGCTTCCGCTTTTGGTCTACGAGGGTATGTGGACACACTCCCCCCACTCTTTGTTATGCTTCTCCTAGATAGATCTTGTGTGATCGTTGGCAAATTTTTTGAAATACTATGTTCCCCAACATATTTATAGAGCAAAGAGGCGGTCCGGGGGCACCCGAGGTGGGCACAACCCACCAGGGCGCGCCTCGGCCTCCTGGCGTGCCCTGGTGGGTTGTGCTCCCATCGGAGCACCCCCAAGGCGCTGCCTTGGCCCATTGGGTGTCTTCTGGTCCATAAAAAATCTCCATAAATTTTTGTTGCATTTGGACTCCATTTGGTATTGATTTCCTGCGATGTAAAAAACATGCAGAAAACAGCAACTGGCACTTGGCACTATGTCAATACGTTAGTACAAAAAATGATATAAAATAACTATAAAATGATTATTAAACATCCAAGATTTATAATATAACAACATGGAATAATCAAAAATTATAGATACGTTGGAGACGTATCAGCAACATAGCTCTTCACTTGCCAAGTTATATATGGCAACTTCCTCCATCGATGATGACTTTGACGAAGCGCCCATTGATGCCGGCCTTGGTGTGGAAGATGTGACACCTTTAGTCTTCGTCTTGTTGGTGTTTAAGCATCAAGACCTTGGAGACCACGAGAGCGGGACTTGAATCATTGTCACAATAGACTTGAGCATCTTCTTCTTCATTCACTTGACGGTGCATGGCGACGTCTTCGATAGCCTCCAGCTCATCTTCACTCATGGAGTCGTACGTGCCATCGTCATTGGTGATCATGGTTCGCTTGTTGATGCATTGGAAAGACTTGTGTCCACGGCCACCACATGTGAAGCACTTGATAGAACTTGTCTTGACGGGATCGTCTGGTGGTGCCGAAGAAGAAGTCTTGTTCTTGTAGTTGCTTGCCGGAAGACAAGTCGAGGAAGGCATCGCTTGCTTGAAACTTGACTTGTCGCTGGTACTTAGTGATGCTCTAGTCGAGGTAGGAGGTGTCGAAGTTGAAGTAGGGCTAGCTTGAGTGTATGAGCCATAGGTCTTGGATGAGTACTTGGCATACTTGAAGTCTTCTTGTACTTGTCCTTCCCCCTTGGTCGCTTGGTGAACTAGCTCTAAAACGTTGAAGTAGGGTTGGAAATCGGCAATCTTCCATATTGGGTGGTTGAGTCTGTTCAAGATACGTGCCATTGTTTGCTCATCATCTTCTTTTACATTGGCTCGTATCATTGCTATCTCCATTTCTTGATAGTATTCTTCCACCGTCTTTGTGCCTTGCTTGAGGAGCTGCAACTTCTTGAAGAGATCTCGTGTGTAGTATGTAGGCACGAAGTAAGCTCGCATGATGTCCTTCATTTGTGTCCAAGTCATGATGGTCGGCTCGTCCTTCTCGTGATGTTGCTCGATCACTTGCTCCCACCAAATGATGGCGTAGTCTTGAAATTTGAGAGATGCCATGGCGATCTTCTTTTCCTCGTCATAGTTGTGAAGACGGAATATCTTGTTGACTTTCAATGCCCATGAGAGGTACTCCTCGGGGTCATTGCTTTTGGAGAACTTGGGCATGGTGAACTTGAGCTTGCCATAGCGGAGTTCTTCATCATAGTGACGATGTTGATGTCGCTCTTGTTGAGGAGGAGGGTCTTCACGCACTTTCTCCGCTTGGCGTTGCTCTTGGCGTGGAGGAAGATCATTGACGTGGTTGCGCTCTTGATGTAGAGGAGGGTGAGGCTTGTGTTCACGGTTTTGCCTTTCTTATTGTTCTACAAATTGAGCAGCTTCTTGTTGTCGTGCTTGACGAAGAGCTTCTTCTTGCTTGCGTACTTGACGACTGTGTTGGGCAACAGCTCGAGTGGACTCTCGGAGTGTGTCTTGAGCCGCTTGAGCGTAAGCTTCACGACTTTGTTGCTCTTGCGGGATTGCATCGCCGTCTTGAGATTCTGGGTGTGGACGATGTGGTAGTAGTTGCTCTTGATCCATGTCTTCTCGTTCATGGCATCGCGCTTGCTCACGTGCTCGAACTCGGTCACGGAGGCCATTTCCATGGAATGGATTTTCTTGCGCTTGGCGATCTTGAGTGTCCTTACATCGAGGAGGACTTGCGTCGGAAGAAGAATACAACGACGAGTGGCGACTCAAGTGGCGCCGTGAAGAGGTTGAGGAAGACGCGCGGCTCACTAGCATGTTGCAAAATTCATCCATTTGTTTGGAGAGCTTGGCGTCCAAATAGGCCTGTTAACGTGCTTCCGATTCTTATAGGTCGATGGCGAGTTGCTCGATGCGATCTCCCAAAGCTTCACTCTCTTGATGTAGAGCTCGTTGTGCGATGAAAAAGTGGTTCTTGGTGACGTAGTCGCGTTCACCATCTTTCTCCTCAAAGAGAGGGTTCGCCAAAGAGGAAGGCATATCCATCATGTGGAAGTGGTGGTGAGTAGGAAAATGAGAGAACAAAACCAAAGTTACCTTTTCCAAAGATTGTGGATGTAACAAGTACGATCCCACATGATGCTATAATAGTAGAATTGGTACCGGGTATTGTTTCTCACACCTACAAATAAAAGGCTTATAGAGGATCTCGGTTAGGAAGTGGCACAAATAATTCAAGCAAATGTTAGTCAAGATGTTGAAAAAGTTGAAAAGATGCACAAATGGAAAGTAAGACAAATAGATCAAACCCAAGTATATCACTAGGAACACACACACGGAAGATAAATGGGATCCGTACAATCAAGGGTGAGCTCTAAGAGGTGGAACCACGGAAAATGCTCTTGTTGTATGGATAGTAGAGAGACGCTAGCTCGATTACTCTAATGGGCTACATACGCTAGTGCACCAACCTAAAAGAGAAACGGGTCGACTCACTTCCCAAGTGTGCTTATGTATATATGAACCAAGATGATGAACTAGGTAAAGTGGCTCAATGCTATTGCTTACAAGCTCTTGCTTCTCTTCCTTCTTTTTCTTTTGCTTAAAAGCTTTTTCTCTTCTTTTTTGACTATGCCACAGTGCTTGATATGCGAGGTAACAAATAGTATATGCACGGGAGATACGGAACACTAATGTGCACTAAAGGCGTGGCCCGACAATACTCAACAAACTAGTCTCGATGGGTAAGCTACGCAAAATAGGCTCAAAGCTATCGAGGTAATAGAAAGGGTAAGACAATGGTGTCGTCGAGGTTACCGTCCTTGCTTACGGTTGGTATGAAGATGGAGTGGTCGAAGCCGATGTGGAGTCCGAGTCAATGATCGAGTGGCGGTGATGATGATGTCGAATCGTGCCAAAGTAGCCAAAACACCTTAGGACATGCGAGAAACCACAACCCAAAACTCAAACAACCACGAGAAATATTGCGGAAGAACACAAGTGGTGGTGGGGTGTCAAAATGGTGCAAAACAGAAACTGGCCGAAGTGCTTTGTATGGTCCGTGCGCACGGGGTAAGTGAGGCCCATGTGCACGGGGTCCCGATGGCCCGTGTGCACGGGGTCCTCTAGAAGCGGACAAAAAGCTTCAGAGCCATGGTGACTGTCAACTTTGAGGCCAAATTCGATGGGTGGAAGGGTGGGGAAGATGGTAGGGGGTTAGATTCACTTGCAACACTCCAAATTTGTGGATCAAATCAACCAAATCTCACAAGATCTAACAAATTGCAAGAAAAATTTTGGGGCTATTTTTGGTGGGGATTTTCGAATTAGGACGAAAAACAACAAAATCAAGCTAGAAAGTGGAGGGTAGGAACTCCAAGATGTGAATCAACCTTGCTCATGATACCAAGATGTTGTAGGGTGGAACCCTAAGATGGATCTTTTCACACTTGGAGGAGGAAAGGGAGATGAATACCACGAACACAAAGAGGAAATCACTCCAACAATACCCAATTACACATCCACTAGAATAGCAAACACAAGATCCACAAGTTCACAAACACAATCAAAGGAAAGATACAATGATAGAGTTCTTCCCACTCCTTAGAGATGAGGTCTTGATGATGGTAATATTCTCCAAGATGGAGGTCTTGAAATCCGCAAGTGGATCCTCCCCTAAGAGGCCTTGATCTCCAATGGAGGTGGTAGAAGGAGCAAAGCTCACAAATATCTCATCTAATACTTTGCTAACCCTAAACATATCCCTAGGTACAAATTATATAGGCTTGGGTAGGTAGGAGGTGAAGTGGATGCGAAGTGGAGGCCCAACAGCCCGTATCAGCCGGCCGTCCTGTAGGGCCCGTGCGCATGGGGTAAGTTGGGCCCGTGCGCACGGGCTCCCTGTGTAGCCCGTGGGCACGGGGTCTCCGGGGCCCGTGCGCACGGGGTCGTCTGGGACCTTCTGTCCAGATTCTTGGGGACTCCTTCTTCCTCCTTGGCAACGTGGGGCGCTTCTCCTTCGACATGTTGGTGCTCCTTAGCTGCTTGGTGGTGTTCCTCTTCAAACCTAATGAGGCATAGAGTATCTTGGTGAGGTAGCAACCAAGTGTCATTTGTGTCCAAATGCATATCAAGTAGGAAGGGGTTCACCTCGGTTTCCATTGCACGTGCTCTAGCTCTTGTCATTGGTTCACGTGGTGCTTTATGTGTTGGTGTAGAGTCCATGGGAATGATGGAAGGATGCTCCACATCATAGTGGTTATGTACTTACTCGGCTACATGTGCTACAGTTACCAATATGGGTATTATAGTTAATTACCAAAGTAGCAATTATGTAGTTATCAGATTCCTAATGATATAGTTACCAGGATGCTCATGCTAAACTTATCAGGTCACTCATGCTAGAGTTACCAAGATGCTTGATACGTCTCCATCGTATCTACTTTTCCAAACACCTTTGCCCTTGTTTTGGACTCTAACTTGCATGATTTGAATGGAACTAACCCGGACCGACGTTGTTTTCAGCAGAATTGCCATGGTGTTATTTATGTGTAGAAACAAAAGTTCTCGGAATGACCTGAAACTCCACGGAGATTATTTTTGGAAATAATAAAAAAATACTGGCAAAGAATCAAGGCCAAGGGGGCACACCCTAGCCACGAGGGTGGGGGGCGCGCCTACCCCCTTAGGCGCGCCCCCTGCCTCGTGGGCCCCCTGGAGCTCCACCGACCTCAACTCCAACTCCATATATTCATGTTCGGGGAGAAAAAAAATAAAGGAGAAGGATTCATCGCGTTCTACGATATGGAGCCGCCGCCAAGCCCTAAACTCTGTCGGGAGGGCTGATCTGGAGTCCGTTCGGGGCTCCGGAGAGGGGAATCCGTCGTCGTTGTCATCATCAACCATCCTCCATCACCAATTTCATGATGCTCACCGCCGTGCGTGAGTAATTCCATCGTAGGCTTGCTGGATGGTGATGGGTTGGATGAGATTTATCATGTAATCGTGTTAGTTTTGTTAGGGTTTGATCCCTAGTATCCACTATGTTCTGAGATTGATGTTGCTATGACTTTGCTATGCTTAATGCTTGTCACTAGGGTCCGAGTGCCATGATTTCAGATCTGAACCTATTATGTTTTCATGAATATATGTGAGTTCTTGATCCTATCTTGCAAGTCTATAGTCACCTACCATGTGTTATGATCCGGCAACCCCGAAGTGACAATAATCGGGACCACTCCCGGTGGTGACCGCAGTTTGAGGAGTTCATGTATTCACTATGTGTTAATGCTTTGGTCTAGTACTCCATTAAAAGGAGGCCTTAATATCCCTTAGTTTCCACTAGGACTCCGCTGCCACAGGAGGGTAGTGTTGGAAATATGCCCTAGAGGCAATAATAAATTAGTTATTATAATATTTCCTTGTTCATGATAATCGTTTATTATCCATGCTAGAATTGTGTTGATAGGAAACTCAGATACATGTGTGGATACATAGACAACACCATGTCCCTAGTAAGCCTCTAGTTGACTAGCTCGTTGATCAATAGATGGTTATGGTTTCCTGACCATGGACATTGGATGTCGTTGATAACAGGATCACATCATTAGGAGAATGATGTGATGGACAAGACCCAATCCTAAGCCTAGCACAAGATCATGTAGTTCGTATGCTAAAGCTTTTCTAATGTCAAGTATCATTTCCTTAGACCATGAGATTGTGCAACTCCCGGATACCGTAGGAGTGCTTTGGGTGTGCCAAACGTCACAACGTAACTGCGTGGCTATAAAGGTACACTACAGGTATCTCCGAAAGTGTCTGTTGGGTTGGCACGAATCGAGACTGGGATTTGTCACTCCGTGTAAATGGAGAGGTATGTCTGGGCCCACTCGGTAGGACATCATCATAATGTGCACAATGTGATCAAGGAGTTGATCACGGGATGATGTGTTACGAAACGAGTAAAGAGACTTGCCGGTAACGAGATTGAACAAGGTATCGGGATACCGACGATCGAATCTCGGGCAAGTATCGTACCGCTAGACAAAGGGAATTGTATATGGGATTTATTAAGTCCTTGACATCGTGGTTGATCCAATGAGATCATCGTGGAATATGTGGGAGCCAACATGGGTATCCAGATACCGCTGATGGTTATTGACCGGAGAGTCATCTCGGTCATGTCTGCATGTCTCCCGAACCCGTAGGGTCTACACACTTAAGGCTCGGTGACGCTAGGGTTATAGAGATATTAGTATGCGGTAACCCGAAAGTTGTTCGGAGTCCCGGATGAGATCCCAGACGTCACGAGGAGTTCCGGAATGGTCCGGAGGTAAAGATTTATATATGGGAAGTCTTGTTTTGGTCGCTGGAAAAGTTTCGCGCATTATCGGTATTGTACCGGGAGTGCCGAAAGGGGTCCGGGGGTCCACCAACGGGGTCCACCTGCCCCGGGGCCACATGGGCTGTAGGGGTGTGCGCCTTGGCCTATATGGACCAAGGGCACCAGCCCCAAGAGGCCCATGCGCCAAGAGATAAGGGAAAGGAAGAGTCCTAAAAGGGGAAGGCACCTCCTAGGTGCCTTGGGGAGGATGGACTCCTCCCTGGCCGCACCCTTCCTTGGAGGAAGGGCCAAGGCTGCGTCCCCCCCCTCTCCCTTGGCCCTATATATAGTGGGGGAAGGGAGGGCAGCCACACCTAACCCCTGGCGCCTCCCTCTCCCTCCCATGACACATCTCCCTCCTCCCGTAGCGCTTCGCGAAGCCCTGTTGGAATCCCGCTACTTCCACCACCACACCGTCGTGCTGCTGGATCTCCATCAACCTCTCCTCCCCCCTTGCTGGATCAAGAAGGAGGAGACGTCGCTGCTCCGTATGTGTGTTGAACGCGGAGGTGCCGTCCGTTCGGCGCTAGGATCATCGGTGATTTGGATCACGACGAGTACGACTCCATCAACCCCGTTCTCTTGAACGCTTCCGTGCGTGATGTACAAGGGTATGTAGATCCACTCCTCCCTCATTGCTAGATGACTCCATAGATTGATCTTGGTGATACGTAGAAAATTTTGAATTATTGCTACGTTCCCCATCAGTGGCATCATGAGCTAGGTCTATGCGTAGTTTCTATGCACGAGTAGAACACAAAGTGGTTGTGGGCGTTGATTTTGTTCAATATGCTTACCGTTACTAGTCCAATCTTGATTCGGCGGCATTGTGGGATGAAGCGGCCCGGACCGACCTTACACGTACTCTTATGTGAGACTGGTTCCACCGACTGACATGCACTAGTTGCATAAGGTGGCTAGCGGGTGTCTGTCTCTCCCACTTTAGTCGGATCAGATTCGATGAAAAGGGTCCTTATGAAGGGTAAATATCAATTGGCATATCACGTTGTGGTTTTGCGTAGGTAAGAAACGTTCTTGCTAGAAACCCATAGCAGCCACGTAAAACATGCAAACAACAATTAGAGGACGTCTAACTTGTTTTTGCAGGGTATGCTATGTGATGTGATATGGCCAAGAAGAATGTGATGAATGATATGTGATGTATGAGATTGATCATGTTCTTGTAATAGGAATCACGACTTGCATGTCGATGAGTATGACAACCGTCAGGAGCCATAGGAGTTGTCTTAATTTATTTATGACCTGCGTGTCAACATAAACGTCATGTAATTACTTTACTTTATTGCTAACCGTTAGCTGTAGAAGTAGAAGTAATAGTTGGCGAGACAACTTCATGAAGACACGATGATGGAGATCATGGTGTCATGCCGGTGACGATGATGATCATGGAGCCCCGAAGATGGAGATCAAAAGGAGCAAAGTATTGATGGCCATATCATGTCACTATTTGATTGCATGTGATGTTTATCATGTTTATACATCTTATTTGCTTAGAACGACGGTAGTAAATAAGATGATCCCTCATTAAAATTTCAAGAAAGTGTTCCCCCTAACTGTGCACCATTGCGAAAGTTTGTCGTTTCGAAGCACCACGTGATGATCGGGTGTGATAGATTCTTACGTTCGAATACAATGGGTGTTGACGAGCCTAGCATGTACAGACATGGCCTCGGAACACATGCGAAACACTTAGGTTGACTTGACGAGCCTAGCATGTACAGACATGGCCTCGGAACACAAGAGACCGAAAGGTCGAGCATGAGTCGTATGGTAGATACGATCAACATGCAGATGTTCATCGATGATGACTAGTCCGTCTCACGTGATGATCGGACACGGCCTAGTTGACTCGGATCATGTAATCACTTAGATGACTAGAGGGATGTCTATCTGAGTGGGAGTTCATAAGATGAACTTAATTATCCTGAACATAGTCAAAAGGTCTTTGCAAATTATGTCGTAGCTCGCGCTTTAGTTCTACTGTTTAGATATGTTCCTAGAGAAAAATTAGTTGAAAGTTGATAGTAGCAATTATGCAGACAATAAAAGGCTTATGTCCTTAATGCACCGCTCAGTGTGCTGAACCTCGAACGTCGTCTGTGGATGTTGCGAACATCTGACATACACGTTTTGATAACTACGTGATAGTTCAGTTAAACGGTTTAGAGTTGAGGCACCGAAGACGTTTTAAAACGTCGCGAAACATATGAGATGTTTCGAGGGCTGAAATTGGGATTTCAGGCTCGTGCCCACGTCAAGAGGTATAAGACCTCCGACGATTTTCTTAGCCTGCAAACTAAGGGAGAAAAGCTCAATTGTTGAGCTTGTGCTCAGATTGTCTGAGTACAACAATCATTTGAATCAAGTGGGAGTTGATCTTCCAGATGAGATAGTAATGTTTCTCTGAAGTCATTACCACCAAGCTGCTAGAGCTTCGTGATGAACTATAATATATCAGGGACATATATGATGATCCTTGAGATATTCGCGATGTTTGACACCACAAAAGTAGAAATCAAGAAGGAGCATCAATTATTGATGGTTGGTGAAACCACTAGTTTCAAGAAGGGCAAGGGAAAGAAAGGGATACTTCATGAAATGACAAGTCAGTTGCTGCTCAAGTGAAGAAACCCAAAGTTGAACCCAAGCCCAAGACTAAGTGCTTCTGTAATAAAGGGGAACAGCCACTGGAGCAGAATTACCCTAGATACTTGGTAGATGAGAAGACTGTCGATAGAAGTATATTGGATATACATTATGTTAATGTGTACGTTGCTAGTACTCCTAGTAGCACCAGGGTGTTAGATACCGGTTCGGTTGCTAAGTGTTAGTAACTCAAAATAAAAGCTACGGAATAAACGGAGACTAGCTAAAGGTGAGCTGACGATATGTGTTGGAAGTGTTTCCAAGGTTGATATGATCAAGCATCGCACGCTCCCTCTACCATCGAGATTGGTGTTAAACCTAAATAATTGTTATTTGGTTTTTGCGTTGAGCATAGACATGATTGGATTATGTTTATCGCAATACGGTTATTCTTTAAGGAGAATAATGGTTACTCTTTTTATTTGAATAATACCTTCAATGGTCTTGCACCTAAAATGAATGGTTTATTGAATCTCGATCGTAGTGATACACATGTTCATGCCAAAAGATATAAGATAGTAATGATAGTACCACATACTTGTGGCACTGCCACTTGAGTCATATTGGCATATATGCATGAAGAAGCTCCATGTTGATGGATCTTTGGACTCACTCGTTTTTGAAAAAGATTGAGACATGCGAACCATGTCTATTGGCATATATGCATGAAGAAACTCCATGAAGATGGATCGTTTGGACTCACTTGATTTTGAATCACTTGAGACATGCAAATCATACCACATGGGCAAGATGACTGAAAGGCCTCGTTTTCAGTAAGATGGAACAAGAGAGCAACTTGTTGGAAGTAATACATTTCATGTGTGCAGTCCAATGAGTGCTGAGGCATGCTGTGGATATCGTTATGTTCTTACTTCACAGATGATTTGAGTAGATGCTGAGTGTATTTACTTGATGAAACACAAGTCTGAATTATTGAAAGGTTCAAGTAATTTCAGAGTGAAGTTGAAGATCGTCGTGACAAGAGGATAAAATGTCTATGATGTGATCATAGAGATGAATATGTGAGTTACGAGTTTGGCACACAATTAAGACATTGTGGAAATTGTTTCACGACTAATACCGCCTGGAACACCATAGTGTGATGGTCTGTCCGAACATCATAAATGCACCCTATTGGATATGGTGCATACCATGATGTCTCTTATCGAATTACACTATCGTTTATGGGTTAGGCATTAGAGACAACCGCATTCACTTTAAATAGGGCACCACACAATTCCGTTGAGACGACACCGTATGAACTATGGTTTAGAGAAACCTAAGCTGTCGTTTCTTAAAAGTTTGGGGCTGCGACGCTTATGTGAAAAAGTTTCAGGCTGATAAGCTCAAACCCAAAGCGGATAAATGCATCTTCATAGAATACCCAAAACAGTTGGGTATACCTCCTATTTCAGATCTGGAAGCAAAAGTGATTGTTTCTAGAAACGGGTCCTTTCTCGAGGAAAAGTTTCTCTCGAAAGAATTGAGTGGGAGGATGGTGGAGACTTGATGAGGTTATTGAACCTTCACTTCAACTAGTGTGTAGCAGGGCACGGGAAGTTGTTCCTGTGGCACCTACACCAACTGAAGTGGAAGCTTATGATAGTGATCATGAAACTTCGGATCAAGTCACTACCAAACCTCGTAGGTCGACAAGGATGCGTACTACTTCAAAGTGGTACGTAATCCGGTCTTGGGAGTCATGTTGCTAGACAACAATGAACCTACGAGCTATGGAGAAGCGATGGTGGGCCCGGATTCCGACGAATGGCTCGAGGCCATAAAATCCAAGAGAGGATCCATATATATAAAAACAAAGTATAGACTTTGGAAGAACTACTTGATGGTCGTAGGGCTGTTGGGTGCAGATGGATTTTAAAAGGAAGACAGACAATGATGGTAAGTGTCACCATTAAGAAAGCTTGACTTGTCGTTAAGATGTTTACCGGCAACTTCAAGGAGTTGACTGCGATGAGACTTTCTCACTCGTAGCGATGCTAAGAGTCTATTGGAATTATATTAGCGGTCAATGCATTATTTATGAAATCTTGCAGATAGGATGTCAAAAACCATTGTTTCCTCACGATTTTCTTGAGGAAAGGTTGTATGTGATACAACCAGAAGGTTTTAACAATCCTGAAAGATGCTAACAAGTATGCAAAGCTCCAGCAATCCTTCTAAGGACTGGAGTAAGCATCTCGGAGTTGGAATGTATGCTTTGATGAGATGATCAAAGATTTTGGGTGTATACAAAGTTTATGAGAAACTTGTATTTCCAAAGAAGTGAGTGGGAGCACTATAGAATTTCTGATGAATATATGTTATTGACATATTGTTGATCAGAAATGACGTAGAATTTCTGGAAAGCATATAGGGTTATTTGAAAAGTGTTTTTCAATGGAAAACCAGGATTAGGCTACTTGAGTATTAAGCATTAAGATCTATAAGGATAGATCAAAACGCTTAATAGTACTTTCAAATGAATACATACCGTGACAAGATTTTGAAGGAGTTCAAAATGGATCGGCAAAGAAGGAGTTCTTGGCTGTGTTATAAGGTGTG
Source organism: Triticum urartu (assembly GCF_003073215.2). Taxonomy (NCBI): domain Eukaryota; kingdom Viridiplantae; phylum Streptophyta; class Magnoliopsida; order Poales; family Poaceae; genus Triticum; species Triticum urartu. Next base: position 590,644,387 of record NC_053023.1, on the reverse strand, counting down.
AACATTGAGTAAGACTCGAAACCTGACCGCGGCAGAATAGAGAGAAAGGACGAAGGTCGTCCCCTATCCTTTAGACGTAGGCTCTGAAGTATGCTATGCTGTGTACCGCACCTGAAGTGTGCCTTGCCATGAGTCAGTCAAGGGGTACAAGAGTGATCCAAGAATGGATCACAGGACAGCGGTCAAAGTTATCCTTAGTAAATAGTGGACTAAGGAATTTTCTCGATTATGGAGGTGGTAAAAGAGTTCGTCGTAAAGGGTTACACCGATGCAAACTTTGACACTAATCCAGATTATTCTGAGTAGTAAACTGGATTCGTATAGTAGAACAGTTATTTGGAATAGCTCCAAACAGAACGTGGTAGCTGCATCTGGGAGATGACATAGAGATTTGTAAAGCACACACGGATCTGAAAGATTCAGACCCGTTGACTATAACATCTCTCACAAGCATAACATGATCAAACCCAGAACTCTTCGAGTGTTAATCACATGGTAATGTGAACTAGATTATTGACTCTAGTAAACTCTTTGGGTGTTAGTCACATGGGGATGTGACCTTGAGTGTTAATCACATAGCGATGTGAACTGGATTATTGAGTCTAGTGCAAGTGGGAGACTGTTGGAAATATGCCCTGGAGGCAATAATAAATTAGTTATTATAATATTTCCTTGTTCATGATAATCGTTTATTATCCATTCTATAATTGTGTTGATAGGAAACTCAGATACATGTGTGGATACATAGACAACACCATGTCCCTAGTAAGCCTCTAGTTGACTAGCTCGTTGATCAATAGATGGTTACGGTTTCCTGACCATGGACATTGGATGTCGTTGATAACGGGATCACATCATTAGGAGAATGATGTGATGGACAAGACCCAATCCTAAGCCTAGCACAAGATCATGTAGTTCGTATGCTAAAGCTTTTCTAATGTCAAGTATCATTTCCTTAGACCATGAGATTGTGCAACTCCCGGATACCATAGGAGTGCTTTGGGTGTGCCAAACGTCACAACGTAACTGGGTGGCTATAAAGGTACACTACAGGTATCTCCGAAAGTGTCTGTTGGGTTGGCACGAATCGAGACTGGGATTTGTCACTCCGTGTAAATGGAGAGGTATCTCTGGGCCCACTCGGTAGGACATCATGATAATGTGCACAATGTGATCAAGGAGTTGATCACGGGATGATGTGTTACGAAACGAGTAAAGAGACTTGCCGGTAACGAGATTGAACAAGGTATCGGGATACCGACAATCGAATCTCGGGCAAGTATCGTACCGCTAGACAAAGGGAATTGTATACGGGATTGATTAAGTCCTTGAAATCGTGGTTCATCCGATGAGATCATCGTGGAACATGTGGGAGCCAACATGGGTATCCAGATCCCGCTGATGGTTATTGACCGGAGAGTCATCTCGGTCATGTCTGCATGTCTCCCGAACCCGTAGGGTCTACACACTTAAGGTTCGGTGACGCTAGGGTTATAGAGATATTAGTATGCGGTAACCCGAAAGTTGTTCGGAGTCCCGGATGAGAACCCAGACTTCATGAGGAGTTCCGGAATGGTCCGGAGGTAAAGATTTATATATGGCAAGTCTTGTTTTGGTCGCTGGAAAAGTTTCGCGCATTATCGGTATTGTACCGGGAGTGCCGAAAGGGGTCCGGGGGTCCACCAAGGGGGTCCACCTGCCCCGGGGCCACATGGGCTGTAGGGGTGTGCGCCTTGGCCTATATGGGCCAAGGGCACCAGCCCCAAGAGGCCCATGCGCCAAGAGATAAGGGAAAGGAAGAGTCCTAAAAGGGGAAGGCACCTCCTAGGTGCCTTGGGGAGGATGGACTCCTCCCTGGCCGCACCCTTCCTTGGAGGAAGGGCCAAGGCTGCACCCCCCCCTCTCCCTTGGCCCTATATATAGTGGGGGAAGGGAGGGCAGCCACACCTAAGCCCTGGCGCCTCCCTCTCCCTCCCATGACACATCTCCCTCCTCCCGCAGCGCTTGGCGAAGCCCTGTTGGAATCCCGCTACTTCCACCACCACGCTGTCGTGCTGCTGGATCTCCATAAACCTCTCCTCCCCCCTTGCTGGATCAAGAAGGAGGAGACGTCGCTGCTCCGTACGTGTGTTGAACGCGGAGGTACCGTCCGTTCGGCGCTAGGATCATCGGTGATTTGGATCATGACGAGTACGACTCCATCAACCCCGTTCTCTTGAACGCTTCCGCGTGCGATCTACAAGGGTATGTAGATCCACTCCTCCCTCGTTGCTAGATGACTCCATAGATTGATCTTGGTGATACGTAGAAAATTTTGACTTATTGCTACGTTCCCCATCAGGTAGGACAAAAGATGTCATGCAAGTTCTTTTCCATAAGCACGTATGACTATATTCGGAATACATACCTACGTTACATTGATGAATTGGAGCTAGTTCTGTGTCACCCCATATTATGACTGTTACATGATGAACCACATCCGGCATAATTCTCCATCACCAATCCATTGCCTACGGGATTTCCATATATTATTCTTCGCTTATTTACTTTTCCGTTGCTATTATTACCATCACTACAAAACACCAAAAAAATTACTTTTGCTACCGTTACTTTTGCTATATGTACCACTACTATCATATTACTTTGCTACTAAACACTTTGCTGCAGATATTAAGTTTCCAGGTGTGGTTGAATTGTCAACTCATCTGCTAATACTTGAGAATATTCTTTGGCTCCCTTTATGTCTAATCAATAAATTTGGGTTGGATACTCTACCCTCGAAAACTGTTGCGATCCCCTATACTTGTGGGTTATCAAGACTATTTTCTGGCACCGTTGCCAGGGAGCATAGCTCTATTCTTTGAGTCACTTGGGATTTATATCTGCTTATCATTATGAAGAACTTGAAAGATCCAAGAACCAAGATTTATCCCTCAACTACGAGGGGAGGTAAGGAACTGCCATCTAGCTCTGCACTTGATTCACCTTCTGTTTTGAGTAAGCTTGCGACACCTAGACCTTCTTTTGCTATTAATTCTGATATGTCGCATATTATTGATGATGCCACTTGTGCTATGCATGATACTTATGATGAAACTACTTCTATGCTTGATACTACTGAGCCACTTGGTGAATTTCTTGATGAACAACTTGCTAGGGCTAGAGAGAATGAAATTATTGAAATTGATAATATTGGTGAAAGTGATGATGAAGGCTCTCCTAATAAATATGGATTACCTGTCGTGCCTGAGGGCTATGTTATGGATGAAGAAACTAAAAGATACTTTCTTGCTTGCAATGATAGAAGTGATCTTAAGAAATTATTAGCTAAGCTTAAACAAAAAACTCTGAATGTTAGAATGAAATATGATCCTCCTTATGCTACTTCACCTATCTTTGTTACTGATAAGGATTATGAATTCTCTATTGATCCTGATATAATTACTTTGGTTGAATCTAATCCTTTTTATGGCTATGAATCTGAAACTGTTGTGGCACATCTTACTAAATTAAATGATATAGCTACCCTGTTCACTAATGATGAGAGAACTCGCTACTTTTATGTGCTTAAAATATTTCCGTTCTCATTAAAGGGTGATGCTAAGATATGGTATAATTCTCTTGATCCCGGTTGTGTGCGTAGTCCCCAGGATATGATTTATTACTTCTCTGCTAAATATTTCCCTACTCATAAGAAACAAGCTGCCTTAAGGGATATATATAATTTTGTGCAAATTGAAGAAGAGAGTCTCCCACAAGCTTGGGGGAGGCTTCTCCAATTACTTAATGCTTTGCCTGATCATCCTCTTAAGGAAAATGAAATACTTGATATCTTTTATAATGGACTAACCGATGCTTCCAGAGATTACCTGGATAGTTGTGCTGGTTCTGTTTTCAGGGAAAGAACACCGGATGAAGCTGAAATTCTATTGAATAATATGTTGACAAATGAAAATAATTGGACACTTCCTGAGCCAACTCCTGAGCCTATTCCTAAACCAACTCCGAAGAAAAGGGGTGTTCTATTTCTCAGTCCTGAAGATATGCAAGAGGCAAAGGAATCCATGAAATAAAAGGGTATTAAAGCTGAAGTTGTTAAGAATTTACCTCCTATTGAAGAAATACATGGTCTTAATTTACCGCATGTTGAAGAAATATATGGTTTTAATCCATCACCTATTGAAGAAACGCACGGTCTTAATAATCCAATTATTTTATTAACACAAATTGTTTTTATGAAAAAATAATTGCTTGGTCTATGATATTTTTTCACAGTACCATTATTCCTTGCAAAAAGGTGCTGCAAAAAGGGTGTGAGCAAATATTATTTTTGCACTAGCGCTCGTCCTGAGCAAGTTGCCACCCCCGCTACATCAACACACGCGACTGACTTTATTGTCCGTGCCCATGGCCAAATCACATGCGTCCGTGCCGTTTCCAATGCCGCGGCCGACTCTCTCGTCCGCACCGGCTTACAACGCCGTTGCCGACTCTCCCCATCCGCACCGGCTTACAACGCCGCGGCTGACTCGGCCATGATTAATTTCAGCGTTACCATGGTGATCATCAACTCCATGGTGGATAATTTCTGGCTTAACATATCAGGTGAAATCCATGCAGTATATTTTTATATTATATATTGTTTTCTTTAAAAGAGAAATTATGCTAGATTGCAAGTTCGCCAATGCAGGACAAGTTGTCTACTGCAAAAGGGATTATTATAACACTGAGCTATTGAATGACTCATACCGGTTTATATCACGGTCAAAAATGGAGAATCTCAAGACAACTCATCGAGTAGTCTTAAGACTCGGGGCTATGATGACATGATTTAGCAAATATCGTGAGATTCAAGACCCCGGGTCATTGGAGGGAAGATAACCCGGTCCCGGAGGCTACCGCCATATTGGTAAAAATTTAAAAACCGTCAGAAAATTTCTAGCCCACAATGATGCTTCGGTTTACAATCCGGCTCAAGGTAAACCTGTCTCCCACAAAGCTTCGAAGATCTAAATATTCGGTTTGAAATTCCGGTTTAAAAAGAATTCATCTCTCGCAAGTTTGAGTTTTCAGAAAAAATTACAGGGACCAAAGAGAGTTTGTTGCACAACACAACTCAAACATAGGCACCCGGCGAGCACAGCTCAGAAATATATCACTTGGGGGCTTCCGGCTTATTGAGATAAGCTATGATTACCCTTTTATCCGGCTCATAGCCACATTTACAGGTCATTTGGGGGCTTCCTGTTCAAACATAGGTCGTATTCGAACCAAAGAGAACATAGCTGTCGGTACCCTCTTGATCGGCGCAATGCCAAACTCACTAGTGGGCTTCTTGATCGTATTCGAATCATAGCTTAACCCCTTTTGGGTCTGACTTGGATCGTAGTCGAATAAGGGTCATTAAAAACCTCTCAAGGTCATTTGGGGGCTTCCTGTTCAAACATAGGTCATATTCGAACCAAAGAGAACATAGCTATCGGCACCCTCTTGATCGGCGCAACGCCAAAGCCACTGGGGGCTACATGATCGTATTCGAATCCTGGCTTAACCCCTTTGGTCCGGTCTACTGATGGTATTCGAATCAGAAGCCTCAAATTCTTCTTCCTATTTTGCTTAAGTTTTTTGAAAACAGTCTTTTGGGTTTGTCTTGAGACTTTTTGTTCATATCTGAAGCATATATGTGGTTTTGATTAACCCGGCTTGACTTTGGATGATAAGTCTCCATATATGACAATCATAAACATTTTGAAGTTTTTGTCTTCTAAATATTGGGTTATCACCCTTACTGCACAGGTATCCTAAACCGGCAGTACGATTCAATATCACAGGAACCAGTTTTCCAAACCGGGTTATATTATTCAAATCTTTAATAGCCAACATGGTTGGATATTTATTATGGTTATAAATAACCAATATTACGATTGAGGTTTTCAAAGTCGCTTCAGCGCAATGGATATTATTTTATCAATGGATATAATTTATTCTACAATGGAGGGAATAGTCCCGAGTCGCTGCAGGCTTACGACCCGGCACTTGGGGGCTACATTATTCAAGTTGAGATTACATCAAATATGCAAGTCCCATGTCACTGCCAGCATGCACCATGGCACTTGGGGGCTAATGCAAAGTCATTTTTACTAGCCTTATTGAAGACCCGACTCATCACATTATAATGAGCCGGCCCTTGGGGGCTACCAATTGCTCCTGTCAACAATTCAAGGTACACAAGTTTAATCCATTATATTGAAAGGTCCACTACACAGTTGGAAGAGTACAAAGCTCTTAACCTTATGGACGTGGGTTCGAGCCCCATGGAGAGGATTACAGCATATGGTATTCTTTTCAAGGAAATGTATATAAAGTCCCAACTCAATATTATCTTACTGAGCCGGCCCTTGGGGGCTACATGTTGCTACTCAAGTCTACATCTACAAAGTCCCTGCTCATTATTGCATAATGACCCGGCCCTTGGAGGCTACACCGGTTGAAGTTTTTGTGAGCATAAGACAATTACAAGTCCCAGGTTGATGCAAGCATGACAACCCGACACTTGGGGGCTACAGGTAACACGGATATAAGGAGAAATACTTACGAATTCTCAGTTTTGAGCAAATCAGATTGACCCGGCATCCCCAATCATTATGACCCGGTGTCTGCAACAATCATAGCCCGGCGTCATCAATAATTATGACCCGGCGTCGGCAACAATTATGACTTGGTGCCATCAATATTTATAAACCGACAATTTTGATAATGATAAACCGGCAAGTTTTACATCTTCAAGCCGGCTGAAAGTCAGATGAGTATTTCAAGACTAATATTTTTTTAACTGGCAATTTAGTTGATTCAAGTGGATTATTTCTTACAATATTTCTCTACAAGAGACAAATGTCAGCAAACTGACTCTGAAGCTGGCCTATTGACCCGGATTTCTCAAAAGAAGTATCTGGATTTTTTGCATTCACAAAGTTTGAACATATCTACTAAAGGAGATTTGCTATGAGTTCATGGGCATGTATCAAGAAGGAAATAACAAGGACTTCAAGATGATCAGGTGCCGGCTTACAAGAATTTTTAACCTGGATCACAACCTGTCAAATTTGTTCTTGTGTTTATTTTGTAGGATCAGTTTAACATGGATAAATCCAAATTAAACTGGGGGCTAATGTCATACCTCGCGGTATGACTCGGCCGGAAGTATATGACCCGGCCAGACTTGGCAATTCACTGGTGACCCGCCCTGACTTGGCGACTCACTAAGTGACCCGCCTGGGTCGCTCCACTCACTGATGACCCGGCCGAGCCAGGTGACTCATTGGTGACCCGACCGACGGGTCCGAGGAGCGACAAGACCCGGTGGCCCAACAGGCGGTTCATGGAAGGCCGGTTTGTATTATGGTGGGCCGGCTTAAGATGAAAGGCATAAGGAATATTCTCCAACAAAGGAAGCAAGACTAGGACTCCACTTGTAATAGAGTAATCCTAATCCTAATAGGACTAGTCATGTAAGCCGCCCCTTCAACATATATAAGGAGGGGCAGGGCTCCCCAAGAGGGGGAGGGGGTTCCACAAGTTAGGTTTAGACAGACAAGTCAATAGCTCTCGAGATAGATCACCCTTGTAATCATCATCATCATCAATATCAATGAAGCAGGATGTAGGCTTTTACCTCCATCATGTGGGGCCGAACCTGGGTAAAAACCTCACGTCTCTCGTCCCACTCAACCCCTCTCAAGCTACCACATAGATGTGTTGGCCTCATGACTAAGTCCTGACACTAAGGACATTTGCCGTGATAATTCCACGACAGGTAGTAAAGGTAAATTCTCTCTATAGATATGATAAAGCTGAAATCCCTCCTACTAAGTTTGCTAGCCAATGTTTGGATGAGTTTGATAACTTTATGGTTAAGCAAGAAGACTTCAATGCTTATTTTGGTAGACAATTGAAACAAAATGCTTATATGATTGAACACTTGGGTGATTATAAGTCTAGAGTTAAAGGTGAACTTAAACTCATTAGTAAACATGCTTCTATGGTTACCACTCAAGTAGAACAAGTACTTAAAGCTCAGAATGATTTGCTCAATGAAATAAATAGTAAGAAAATGATAATGTTGTTAGAGTTATGACTAGAGGTGGTAAAATGACTCAGGAACCTTTGTATCCTAAAGGCCATCCTAAGAGAATTGAGCAAGATTCTCAGAGAAATAATATAGATGCACCTAATCCTTCTAAAAGGAAGAAAAAGAAAAATGATAGGACTTTGCATGCTTCTAGTGAACCTGTTATTGACACACCTAAGAATCCCAATGATATCTCTATTTCTGATGCTGAAACACAATCTGGTAATGAACATGAAACTAGTGATAATGTTAATGATGATGTTCATGTTGATGCTCAATCTAGTAATGATAATGATATAGAAATTGAACCTGCTGTTGATCTTGATAACCCACAATCAAAGAATCAACGTTATGATAAGAAAGACTTTGTTGCTAGGAAGCACGGTAAAGAAAGAGAACCATGGGTTCAGAAACCCATGCCTTTTCCTCCTAATCCATCCAAGAAAAAGGATGATGAGGATTTTGAGCGCTTTGCTGAAATGATTAGACCTATCTTTTTGCGTATGCGTTTGACTGATATGCTTAAATTGAATCCTTATGCTAAGTACATGAAAGATATTGTTACTAATAAAATAAAGATATCGGAAGCTGAAATTTCCACCATGCTTGCTAATTATACTTTTAAGGGTGGAATACCTAAGAAACTAGGAGATCCAGGAGTACCAACTATACCATGCTCCATTAAAAGAAACTATGTTAAAACTGCTTTATGTGATCTTGGAGCCGGTGTTAGTGTTATGCCTCTCTCTTTATACCGCAGACTTGATTTGAACAAATTGACACCTACTAAAATATCTTTGCAAATGGCTGATAAATCAACTGCTATACCTGTCGGTATTTGTGAGGATGTGCCTGTTGTGGTTGCAAACGTTACTATTTTAATGGACTTTGTTATTCTTGATATTCCCGAGGACGATAGTATGTCTATTATTCTTGGAAGACCCTTTTTGAATACTGCAGGGGCTGTTATTGATTGCACCAAAGGCAATGTCACTTTTCATGTTAATGGTAATGAGCATATGGTACACTTTCCGAGGAAACAAACTCAAGTCCACAGTATCAATTCTATTGGAAAAATTCCAACAATTACTATTGGAGATTTTGAATTCCCTCTTCCTACTATCAAGAAGAAATATTATATTCTTATTATTGGGGATGTGCATATCCCCGTTGAGGTAACCTATTGTTATTCGAAAATTCTCCGGTTCCATGTTTTTCTGAATGAGTTTGTTAACAAGACCTGATCAACCTTGTTAGTGGATTCCTTTTGATGAGCATGAGATGGATGAATTTAGAAAACACAATTCTCTGTACCCTCCTTTTACTTTTTGTTATTTGGTTGAAATAAAGTAAAAATAGTATTTTTCTGTTTGTTTTCTGATTTAACCGTGCAATATAAAAATACCCCGAAAATAAAAGTTCTCCAAATGCCCTGAAATTTAAATATGTTTTTTCTGAAATATTTGAGAATATCTGGCACTGAGAACACAGCAGGGGGAGCAAGCACCTGGCCACGAGAGTGGAGGGCGCGCCCCCCTGCCTCGTGGGCCCACGGTGGCTTCCCTCCACTTATTCCTGCACCCACACACTTCTTCTTCCTCCCAAAAAAATCACCATCCATCTGAAGCACGAGTTCTAGCTCATTTTGCTGCGATTTTCGATCTTGCTCAAAGCACCTCTCACAAAACTGCTTTGGGAGATTGTTCCTTGGTATGTGACTCCTCCATTGGTCCAATTAGTTTTTGTTCTAGTGCTTTATTCATTGCAAATTTGTGCTGCCTAGGTGACCATGTTCTTGAGCTTGCATGTCAAATTTATATGGTTCCAAGTAGTTCTAATGCATGATATAGGCTCTAGGCACTTGTAGGAGTAGTTGCTATAAATTTTGTTGAGTTTGGTTTACTTTTATTTGAAGTTACTAAAAATTTCAGAAATTTTTTAGAAGAAGAAATATATTTTGGAAAATGTGCCAAGGAGGTCCTTCAAGGAATCAAGGACCCGGGCTTGCAATGCGTGATGCTGATGATGAGCCACCAAGGGACGCTCCATTACGGCCTTGTGAGTGGCCTTTAGAGGACTTCATAGATCGAGCAGGAATTAAGGAAGAATTTAACACATATTTGTGTAACGCTGCTCTTGTGAGCTTCGAGGCAGAAAAGTGCCGTCAATACCACTATCTCACTAGTTCCTTTGTGAGGAGGTTTGAATTTTCATCTTCACGCAATTCTCAAACTGTCTTGTTTGATCTTTATGAAAATTCTTATACTATGGACTTAGAGGATTTTACCACTGCTTGCAAACTTCCACAATGGGGTAGTACTAGTGAACCTCGCAAATATGAGTTTAGAGATTTTCTTGCTAGTATAACTGTGGGGGAATCTAGAGATATAGCACAAGCTGCCATATGGAGCATTCATTTTCCTGCTATACATTATTTCGCTCTCTTCATAGGTAGGTGCATTAATGGTAAAGATGAAGCATGTCATATGTGTGTCCCTGACCTCGATATTCTTAGGAGTGCTGTGTTAGGAGATAAATCTTATAATTTGGGAGCCATTGTTGCACGTAGGTTGCATCATAATAGATTTAATGGAGATTTCTTTGGTGGAATTTATGCAACCCGTATAGCTAATTTTCTTGGTATAACCATACGTGAGGATGATATTGAGTTGCCTCCTGCTTATTTGGATTATGAGGCTATGGTTCGTCATCATTTTGTTGAGAGGAACGATCAGTTCCTCCAGTACCGACTAATCTTTGACAGACGACGCACCTATCACATCACTCTCCCTGCTTCTACTTCTTTGACTTTTAGGCAAAAGGGAGATATTTTATAACCAGAGAGGAGGCGAAAGAGTATAAGAGGAGGGCTAAGATAGCTCGCCTCCAAGCTGCAGCCCACGATGCAATGACTGCTGCATCTCAGTACGACCCCAACTACAACTTTGGATATCCGCCAGGCCATCCGTGGCATTAGACCAACTTAGGCCAAAAGCCTAAGCTTGGGGGGAGTATGTATTTCCCACCGACATTACCTTCATGTTCACACACTCATTGGTAGTTGTCGGTGCTCATACTTTTTTATTGTATCATCCATACTAGTTTATTTCATTTTTATGCTTTCTTCTTGTGTGTTTGATAAACCTTAAGAAAAAACAAAAAAATAGTGGTAGCTTTTAGCTAGCTTTAATTTCTATGCATGTAGTAGTAATTAAAAAGAAAATCCAAAAAGATTTCATGTTCTTCTTTTGCTTGTTGGGAGCTTTCCCGTGTAAATAGTTTTGTTTCTTTTCTTTTCTTTGGGGGTCGGTAGGAGAAGACCATAATTAAATTGTTGAAGTGACTCCTATATGCATTATTGTTGATTTAACCAAGAGTCCATATTGCCTTGTCTTCTCCCGCTTATTGAATGCTTGCAGATTCCAGCTTAGTCCAATGTACGTGCACTGTTATATTTATTCACATCATTTGGTCGTGCAAGTGAAAGGCAATCATGACGATATATGATGGACTGATTGGGATGGGAGAAGCTGGTATGAACTCGACCTCTCTTGTTTTTGTAAATATGATTAGTTCATCGTTCCTGATTCAGCCTATTATGAATAAACATGTTTGCAATGGCAATTAGAGATTATAGTGCTTATGCCATGCTTAATTAGCTAGGAGCTTCTAATGGTTTACCATGCGTGCCAACATGCTATTAAAATGGTTCTGATGTGGTGTGATAGGGTGGTATCCTCTTTTGAACGATTCGAGTGGCTTGACTTGGCACATGTTCACGCATATAGTTGAAACAAAATCAACATAGCCTCTATGATGTTTATGTTCATGGTGCATTATATCCTAATCATGCTTGCATTCGGTGTTGATTAATTTTAATGCATGTTCATGACTTTTGTCGCTCTCTAGCTGGTCGCTTCCCAGTCTTTTTCTAGCCTTCACCTATACTAAGCGGGAATACTGCTTGTGCATCCAATCCCATAAACCCCAAAGTTGTTCCATATGAGTCCACCATACCTACCTATATACGGTATCTACCTGTCGTTCCAAGTAAATTTGTATGTGCCAAACTCTAAACCTTCAAATAAACATTCCATTTTGTATGCTTGAATAGCTCATGTATCAACTAGGGTTGTTCGTATGTTCCATGTTAGGCAGGTTATTCTCAAGAGAAGTGGACTCCGCTCCTCACTAAGGAGAAAATGGCTGGTCATCGGGATGCCTAGTCCCATGCTTTATGCAAATCAAATCAAAATAATTGCAAACAAAACTCCCCCTGGGACTATTGTTAGTTGGAGGCACTCGTTGTTTCGAGCAAGCCATGGATTGATTCTTCTTGGTGGAGGGGGAGTATAAACTTTACCATTCTGTTTGGGAACCGCCTATAATGTGTGTAGCATGGAAGATATCGCCATCTCTTGGTTGTTATGTTGACAATGAAAGTATACTGCTCAAAATATTATTCACCTCTATTTCAAAACCGAGCTCTGGCACCTCTACAAATCTCTGATTCCCTCTGCGAAGGGCCTATCTATTTACTTTTATGTTGAGTCATCATCCTCTTATTAAAAGCACCAGTTGGAGAGCACCGTTGTCATTTGCATTCATTACTGTTAGTTTACATTGAGTATGACTTGACTGGATCTCTTTTACCATGAATTACAATGTCTAGTCAGTCCTTGATCTTTAAAGGTGCTCTCCATTTATGTTTTGCGGTACCAAAAAGGGCTAGAGAGATACCATCCTGTTATATCGTATCATGATTGCTTTGAGAAAGTGTTGTCATCCGATATTTATTATTATTGCTCGCTAGTTGATTATGCCATTGATATGAGTAAACATGAGACCTAAGTGTTATTGTGAATGTGGTTACTTCATAATCCTTGCTGAAAACTTGAATGTTGGCTTTACATATTTACAACAACAAGAGCAAACAGAGTTTGTAAAAGTTTTTCTTTATCACTTTCATTTTATCAACTGAATTGCTTGAGGACAAGCAAAGGTTTAAGCTTGGGGGAGTTGATATGTCTCCGTCGTATCTACTTTTCCAAACACTTTTGCCCCTGTTTTGGACTCTAACTTGCATGATTTGAATGGAACTAACCCATACTGACGCTGTTTTCAACAGAATTGTCATGGTGTTATTTATGTGCAGAAACAAAAGTTCTCGGAATGACCTAAAACTCAACAGAGAATATTTTTGGAAATAATAAAAAATACTGGCAAAGAATCAAGGCCAGGGGCCCACACCCTAGCCACAAGGGTGGGGGCGCGCCTGCCCCCCTAGGCGCGCGCCCCTGCCTCATGGGGCCCCTGGAGCTCCACCAACCTCAACTCCAACTCCATATATTCATGTTCGGGGAGAAAAAAAATAAAGGAGAAGGATTCATCGTGTTTTACGATACGGAGCCGCCGCCAAGCCCTAAACTCTCTCGGGAGGGCTGATCTGGAGTCCGTTCGGGGCTCCGGAGAGGGGAATCTGTCGCCGTCGTCGTCATCAACCATCCTCCATCACCAATTTCATGATGCTCACCGCCGTGCATGAGTAATTCCATCGTAGGCTTGGTGGATGGTGATGGGTTGGATGAGATTTATCATGTAATCGAGTTAGTTTTGTTAGGGTTTGATCCCTAGTATCCACTATCTTCTGAGATTGATGTTGCTATGACTTTGCTATGCTTAATGCTTGTCACTAGGGCCCGAGTGCCATGATTTTAGATCTGAACCTATTATGTTTTCATGAATATATGTGAGTTCTTGATCCTATCTTGCAAGTCTATAGTCACCTACTATGTGTTATGATCCGGCATCCCCGAAGTGACAATAATCGGGACCACTCCCGGTGATGACCGTAGTTTGAGGAGTTCATGTATTCACTATGTGTTAATGCTTTGGTCCGGTACTCTATTAAAAGGAGGCCTTAATATCCCTTAGTTTCCACTAGTACCCCGCTGCCACGGAAGGGTAGGACAAAATATGTCATGCAAGTTCTTTTCCATAAGCACGTATGACTATATTCGGAATACATGCCTACATTACATTGATGAATTGGAGGTAGTTCTGTGTCACCCTATGTTATGAGTGTTACATGATGAACCACATCCGGCATAATTCTCCATCACCGATCCATTGCCTACGAGCTTTCCATATATTGTTCTTCGCTTATTTACTTTTCCGTTGCTATTATTACCATCACTACAAAACACCAAAAATATTACTTTTGCTACCGTTACTTTTGCTATTGTTACCACTACTATCATATTACTTTGCTACTAAACACTTTGCTGCAGATATTAAGTTTCCAGGTGTGGTTGAATTGACAACTCAGCTGCTAATACTTGAGAATATTCTTTGGCTCCCCTTGTGTCGAATCAATAAATTTGGGTTGAATACTCTACCCTCGAAAACTGTTGCGATCCCCTATACTTGTGGGTTATCAATGTGTAACACCCTTGATGCGACTATATCTCCCACGTGTCGAGGCACGACTTAGAGGCATAATCGCATTGAAGGCATATGTCGCAAGTTAGGCAATCTTCACAACATCCCATGTAATATAAATAATAAAGGGGAGATAACATAGTTGGCTTACACTCGCCATGTCAAACAAATAAATAAATAACATTACATCATCCAAACACTCATGGCCCGACTACGGTGCCAAAATAAAAGATAACCCAACAAGCGACACGGTCCCAATCACCCCCAACTGGAAACCACTACTGATCATCGGGAAAGGAAACATAGTAACGTTGAGAGTCCTCATCGAACTCCCACTTGAGCTCATAAGCGTCACCTGGAGCGGAATCATCAGGCCCTGCATCTGGTGTAATAGTAATCTGTGAGCCACAGGGACTCAGCAATCTCGCACCCTCGCGATCAAGACTATTTAAGCTTATAGGTAAGGCAAGGTAAAATATATGTGGAGCTGCAGCAAGCGACTAGCATATATGGTGGCTAACTAAATCGCAAAAGAGAGCGAGAAGAGGGGGCAAAGCGCGAGCGAGAAACTAGAGAGCAACCTGCGCAAACATTACTCCAACACCGTGTCCACTTCCCGGACTCCGCCGAGAAGAGGCCATCACGGTAACACACTCAGTTGATTCATTTTAATTAAGTTAAGGTTCAAGTTATCTACAACCGGACATTAACAAATTCCCATCTGCCCATAACCGCGGGCACGGCTTTCGAAAGTTCAAATCCCTACAGGGGAGTCCCAACTTAGCCCATGACAAGCTCTCACGGTCAGCAAAGGAATAGACCTCCTCCCAAGACGTTCCGATCAGACTCGGGATCTCGGTACTTCAAGACAACTCCCACAATGGTAAAACAAGTCCAGGAACACCACCCTCTGTGCCGACAAATCCCGATAGGAGCTGCACATATCTCGTTCTCAGGGCACACCGGATAAGCTAAGCGTACGGGAGCCAACGTAACCCAAGTTGCCAAGGGACGGCCCCGCACGGTGCTCTAGGTTGGACCAACGCTCAGGGGAGCACTGGCCCGGGGGGTTTAAAATAAGATGACCCTTGAGTCCGCGAAACCCAAGGGAAAAGGCTAGGTGGCGAATGGTAAAATCAAGGTTGGGCATTGCTGAAGGAGTTTTATTCAAGGCGGACTGTCAAGGGGTTCCCATTATAACCCAACCGTGTAAGGAACGCAAAATCCGGGAACATAACACCGATATGACGGAAACTAGGGCGGCAAGAGTGGAACAAAACACTAGGCGAGAGGCCGAGCCTTCCACCCTTTACCAAGTATATAGATGCATTAAGATAACATAGCAATATAATGATATCCCAACAAGTAAATAAATGTTCCAACATGGAACGGCCTTCAATCTTCACCTGCAACTAGCAACGCTATAAGAGGGGCTGAGCAAAGCGGTAACATAGCCAATCAACGGTTTGCTAGGACATGGTGGGTTAGAGGTTTGTCATGGCAATTTGGGGGGCTTGAAAGAAAGTGGTAGGCATTGTAGCAATGGCATAGCAAAAGAGCGAGCATACTAGCATAGCAAAGATAGTAGAGATTTCGAGGGTATGATCATCTTGCCTACACAGTTGTTAGAGTAGACTGGATCCTCGAAAGAAAACTCAACGGGATCCTCGTTAGTGAACTCGTCTCCCGGCTCTACCCAAACAAGACAAACGAGCAACAAGGACACAATCAACCACGTGCAAGGATCAAGCAATATGATGCAATGATGATATGCTATGCGGGGTGCGATGCGGGATGCAAAATGCAAGATATGACAGGAAATGCAAGAACCTGGCCACATCTTGGAAATCCAAGTGTGCCAATGGAAAGATGAGACAAAATCGCTTGAAAACGATATAAAGATCATCGGAATCGGAGTTACGGTTTGGAAATGGCAAGCGATTCAAATATGACACCGGTCTGCGATTTACAGTAAGTAGACACCTAAATGCAAAGAGATGAACATGCTAAAGCACCCAAACATGACAACAAAATACATGGCAGGGATGCATACAAGATGCTTAACAAAATTCTAGCACTGATCTACGACCAATTCATCCATTAACAGGTTCAAACAAGCATGGCAAAAATGCATATGGCAAACAGATCTCAGACTTAGTGAAATTAACACTTGTCTGGAATTTCAGATCAGGTAGCACTCTTCGGAGCAACAAAACTACATGCTATAGGATCTGAACATGGCAAAGTAAAACATGGCATGGAGCTACTCAAATAGCTTAACAAAAGTACCTTAGTGACCTTGAGCCAGAAGGGATCAGAAAATATACTAACAAGCATGTAAACATAGCAAAAACATAATCAGTTTTCAGACTTAGTGAAAACTGGCACATGCTGAAAACAGATATCAAGTGGGCATGCTTACGAGCTCGATGCACTCACTACGGTGCAAGTCATGATAAGATAAGCATACACCCATCAAGAAGGAACAAAATGCAAGCTAGACATGGCAAGAACAATAGCATAGCACGCACGGATCAACTACAACATCATCGGCAAAATTGCAAACAAGTTGACAATCTTCCCAGATTCACAAAGTAGCAAAAGTAGAGCTCGATTGACTCAATCTAGGGTGATCCATAATTGCAGACAAAGGCATGGTTGGATAGAGCACTACAAGATTAATAAAACTCCCTTACTGATCATCCTCAAAAGAGGCACGGATCACTAGGAAACAACATGAACATATGGCCATATGAGATAAGAAGCTCAAGGACTTAGTGGAATTTCTAAGTCCCTGAAAACAGAATTAACAAGTGCACCACTTTGCAAGCTTGTGCTAGTCACCACACACATCACAAAAATACATGGGTTGCACCTCTGGAAAGATGACAAAACCCTTAACAAAACATATGTAGAGCATCAGGGCATATCATGCACACAATAATCATGGCAAAAAAGACAAAAACCTAAATGGAGTAGCAGATCTGACAATTATCTCATGTAGCCCTCTTCTAACAGCATTTCAGGCATCAAGATGAATTCAAATACAAATGATGCAATGGAATGAAATGATGTACTCTTTGAGATGAACATTTTGATATGCTATATGCATGAATCGGAGCTACTGATACAAAGTTACGGCAGGTCAAAGTATGCAACATGAGCTAGGGTTTCTGAGGGAAAAGTCAACCCGAGGACTTAGATCTAGATCGGCCGAGCGCGGAAAACGAGGATCGCCGGATCGAGCTCGCCGGAGGAGGGAGATGGCCGGAGGGCTTGCTGGCCCGGGAGAGGACGGCGAGGCGGCGGCGGAAGGCGGCGTCGGCGGCCGGGCGGTGCGGCCACCGGAGCTGCCGGGGCGGTGCGGTCGAGGCGGCGGCCGGGCGGAGGTGGCGGGGAGGTGGCGGGGAGGCGCGGCGGCCGGCGACTGCTCGAAGGAGGCGGCGGGGCCGGCGAGCGGTGCGGGAGGAGGAGAAGGGCGGCGGCGGCGCGCGGGCCGGGGAGGGCCCCGCGCGGGCCTGCTGGCCGGTGCGGCTGGATCCGGCGGCGGCGAACGGCGGAGTGCCACGTGGCGGCGGTGATGCGGACCGGACAATGTCCGTCGGCGGGAATTTTGTCCGGCGCGTGCGAGGATGAGTGGATCTAGGGTTTCGTCCGGATTTTTGGGGAGGAGGCTAAATATATAGGTAGAGGGAGTTAGGAGAGTCCAAATGAGGTGCGGTTTTCGGCCACGCGATCGTGATCGAACGCTCTAGATGATGAAGAATGCTTAGGTGGGTTTTGGGCCAAATTGGAGGGGTGTTGGGCTGCAACACACACGAGGCCTTTTCGGTCCCTCGGTTAACCGTTGGAGTATCAAACGAAGTCCAAATGATACGAAACTTGACAGGCGGTCTACCGGTAGTAAACCAAGGCCGCTTGACAAGTCTTGGTCCAATCCAGAAATGTTTAATCTCCACACACGAAAGAAAGTTAGAAATGACCACCGGAGGAGAACGAAGCGCCGGAATGCAAAACGGACAACGGGGAAAATGCTCGAATGCATGAGACGAACACGTATGCAAATGCAATGCACATGATGACATGATATGAGATGCATGACAACGACAACAACACACAGAGACAAAAACCCGAACCCGATAAAATAAAATAACTTAACGCCGAAAATGGCAAGAGTTGGAGTACAAATTGGAAAGTTACATCCGGGGTGTTACAACACTCCACCACTACGAAAGGATCTCGTCCCAAGATCTAGGACTGAAAGAACGCCGGGTACTCAGAATGGAGGTGATCCTCACGTTCCCAGGTAGCTTCACGGTCGGAATGGTGTGACCACTTGACTTTGAGAAATTTGATTGACTTGTTGCAAGTCTTGCGTTCAATCTCTTCAAGAATAGCAACTGGGTGCTCACGATAAGAGAGATCTTCTTGGAGCTCAATGTCCTCGAAGTTGACTGTGCGGTCAGGAGTCTTGAAGCACTTTCGGAGCTGAGAGACATGGAACACGTCATGAACATTTGCAAAGTTTGAAGGAAGCTCGAGTTGATAGGCGAGGTCGCCTCTCTTGTTGACAATCTTGAAAGGTACCACGTATCTGGGGGCAAGCTTCCCTTTGATACCGAAGCGACGAGTACCTTTCATAGGAGAGACGCGGAGGTAAACATGATCTCCGATCTCGAAAGCCAAATCACGGTGCTTACTATCATAGTGGCTCTTCTGACGGGATTGGGCTGCTTTGGGGTTATCACGAATGACTTTGCACATTTCCTCTGCCTCTGTGATTAAGTCATTACCCAAAAGCTGACGTTGACCGGTTTTAGACCAGTTGAGAGGGGTACGGCACTTCCTGCCATACAGAATTTCAAATGGGGCCTTGCCCGAACTTGCTTGAAAACTGTTGTTGTAGGAGAATTCAGCATAAGGAAGACAATCCTCCCACTTCATGCCGAAGGAGATCACACAAGCCTTGAGCATATCTTCAAGAATCTGGTTGACACGCTCGACTTGACCGCTAGTTTGAGGATGGAAAGCTGTGCTGAAGCGGATGTTGGTGCCCATGGCCTTCTGAAAAGAATCCCAAAACTTGGATGTAAAGATGCTGCCACGGTCTGAAGAGATCACTTGAGGAATACCGTGCAGAGAGACAATACGAGAGGTATAGAGTTCCGCCAATTGAGCTGCAGTGATCGACTCTTTGATAGGCAGAAAGTGAGCCACTTTGGTGAGTTTGTCGATGACAACGAATATAGCATCATTGCCATGCTTGGACTTTGGAAACCCAGTCACGAAGTCCATTTCAATGTGGTCAAACTTCCATTCTAGAATGGCAAGAGGTTGGAGGAGACTTGCTGGCCTTTGGTGTTCTGCCTTCACTCTTCTGCAGACATCACATTCATTCATGAAATGAGCGATCTCGCGCTTCATTCGAGTCCACCAATAAGCTTGCTTGAGGTCCTGATACATCTTCGTGCTCCCAGGGTGGATGGAGAGGAGAGAATTGTGAGCCTCGTTCATGATCACTTTACGGAGGTCACCTTTGGGTACAACAATACGATCCTCGAAGAAGAGAGTGTCCTTGTCATCAAGGCAGTAGCACTTGTACTTGGGTTGACTCTTGGCAATCCCAATCTTCACCTTTTTCACCATAGCATCAAGAAGCTGGGCTTGGCGAATCTGGTCTTCCAAGGTAGGAGAGACTTGAAGGTTGGCGAGGAAACCTTGAGGAACAACTTGCAGATTAAGTTTGTGGAAAGCTTCACAAAGCTCGGGTTGATAAGGCTTGAGAATCAGGCTGTTGCAATAAGCTTTCCTGCTCAATGCGTCAGCAATCACATTAGCCTTGCCTGGAGTGTACTCGATACTCGGATTATACTCTTGAATCATTTCGACCCATCGAGTTTGCCTGAGGTTGAGATTAGGCTGAGTGAAGATGTACTTGAGACTCTTGTGATCAGTGAAAATGTCCACTTTTCTTCCCAATAGAAGATGTCTCCAAGTCAAAAGAGCATGCACAACTGCCGCCAACTCGAGATCATGAGTGGGGTAGTTCTTCTCATTAGGCTTCAACTAGCGAGAGGTATAAGCAACAACTTTCTTCTCTTGCATCAAAACTGCGCCAAGACCTTGGAGAGAGGCATCACAAAAGACCTCGTACGGCTTGGATTCATTAGGCGGAGTCAGAACTGGAGCAGTGATCAATTTCTATTTCAAAGTGTTAAAAGCAATGTCACACTCCGGAGACCAAACATACTTGACGTGCTTCTGGAGAAGATTAGAGAGAGGCTTCGCGATCTTAGAAAAGTTTTCAACGAATCTTTGGCAGTAGCTTGCGAGACCGAGGAAGCTACGGAGTTGCTTCACGTTCTGAGGAGGTTCCCAATTCACAATTGCAGACGCCTTCTCAGGATTCACGGCAATGCCCTTGGCAGAGATGATATGACCAAGATAAAGAACCTCATCGAGCCAAAATTCACACTTGGAGAACTTGGCGTAGAACTTGTGTTCCCTGAGCTTATCAAGAACCAAACGCAAGTGCTTGGCATGATCTTCCTTGTTCTTGGAGAAAACCAGAATGTCGTCGAGATAGACCAAAACGAAGTCATTGGTGTAGGCGTTGAAGATGAAGTTCATCATGCAAGAGAACGTCAGAGGAGCGTTGACGAGGCCAAAAGACATGACAGTGTATTCATATGAACCAAAGCTTGTCCTGAAAGCTGTCTTGGGAATATCTTGCTCACGAATTCGGATCTGATGATAACCCATACGGAGATCAAGCTTGGAGAATACTTGGGCACCTTTAAGTTGCTCGAACAGCTCATTGATGTTGGGAAGTGGGTATTTGTTCTTGATGGTCTTCTTGTTCACTGGACGGTAATCAACACAAAGTCGGTCCGTTCCATCCTTCTTCTTCACAAAAAGAACACCACAACCCCACGGAGAAGAACTAGGCTGGATGAGACCCATTCTTTCTTGAATATCGAGTTGCTTCTTCAGCTCCTTCAACTCTTCAGGTCCGAGCTTGTAAGGACGTTTGCACACAGGTTCGATGCCGGGCTCAAGATCAATAACGAATTCAACTGGTCGGTGCGGAGGCATTCCTGGAAGCTCTTCTGGAAAGACATCTTGATATTCGCAAACGACTGGAATTTGCGAGATGGCATCGAGTTCACCCTTCTCATTGAGAGAAAACAGACGGATGGTATCATCATTCGCGGCAAAGACAATTACATCCTCAGACGAATGAGTCAATTGAATCTGCCTGGCTGCACAATCAAGCTGAGCCTTGTGCTTAGAAAGCCAATCCATCCTGAGAATAAGATCAATATCCGAGTTACCAAGAACCATTGCAGAAGCCAGAAACTTGAAATCACCCAACATGATAGAAACATCCGGGACTATTGAAGTAGCCCTCATAGACTTAGCCGGAGAAACCACTCCCATAGGTTTACCCAACATTTGTGAAACAAAGTCATGCTTGGAGACAAATGATCTTGACATGAAACAATGCGATGCACCCGTGTCAAAAAGAACTTTTGCGGGAATAGAGTTAATTGGAAAATTACCCATGATGACATCTGACGAGTCCTTTGCCTGAGCTGCATTCATCAAGTTGACCTTGGCGTGATTGGCGTTATGCTTGACCACAGCTGTACTTGCCGATCTGACAGGAGGAGGAGGAGGAGGAAGACGCCTCTGGTTGAAACACTTGTTGGCATAGTGACCCTTATGTTGGCACTTGTTGCACGTGACCTCTGAAAGCGGACGGTGATACGGAGCACTCGATCTTGGAGCTTGAGACGAAGTCTTGTTCTGAAAGCCAGGGTTGGGGGGGGGGGAAGAACCACTGCCACCTTTGCTCTTCTGCTGATACGGCTGACAGAACGGAGGAGGAGGAAGCCAATACTTCTGCTGCTTGGCCACTTGAGTAGAGGAAGAAGGAGTAACATCTCTGTCTCGCTTCTTGGAAGCATCACACCTCAACTGAGCAGCCTCTTGCTTCAGTGCCATGTTGTAGAACTCATCGTATCTCAAGGGCTCGAAGAGAACAAGAGCTAGCTGGATTTCTTCTCTGAGACCACCCCTGAACTGGTATATCATGCTCTTCTCATTAGGGACGTCCTGCTTGGCAAAGCGGGCGAGCTTCTGGAACAACTTGTTGTAGTCATAGACAGACAAAGAGCCTTGCTTCAGGTTGCGGAATTCCTCACGCTTGCTTTCAACCACGCTCTGAGGAATATGATGAGCTCGGAAATCTCGACGGAAATCATCCCAAGTGATAACACGTCCACCTCTGGAATCCTTGTACTGCTGGAACCATTCTGCAGCTTGATCTTTGAGTTGGAAGGAAGCGAACTTGACAAAGTCCTCAGGCCTAACGTTACTTCACTTGAAATGCTTGCACAGATCCACAAGCCAATCGTCAGCATCGGTTGCCTCAACACAATTGCTGAAAGTCTTTGGCCCGTTAGCAAGGAACTGGTTGAGCGTAGCAAAGTGATTCTGATTGTTGCCTTGATTGCGCTCTTGAAGAATTTGCATGATCAACTATGTGTTTGCATTGGTTGCGGCCATCACAGCTTGCCATGCCTCCGGAGGAGGTGGAGGTGGTGGCGGATCAGGATTCGGAGTCATGCGCATTGGAGGAGCCATCCTGAAGAGGTTGACATCCATTAGCACATTGACAGATAATTATTGAAGCTGAATCCAACGGAATGAAAATTGCAACATATAGTCTTCACATCCGAACAAAATGAACGAATGCATTCCTCTTGAAATGGTCACATATCCATAAATTGAGAAGCCACTTAGAATTTAGGTAGAGAAATAAATCAACAAGGTACGGATCAAGAATGAATAATCGGTAAGAAATCCCAATCTCAAACCAATATCCGTGGAAGAAGAACTAGAGCTACTAGAATTCCCACCTATGAAACTCCCGAACCTTTCCGGTTATGCAATCAGGTGTTGGGGATACAGGGGAAGCATAATATCTCACCCAATTCTAGCAAATCCTACATCCAGCTGTATCCATCCTTCAACACATAACCAAGAAACCTTCGGAAACCATCTACCTCAACCTTCGAAAAGCATCTGTTATACAAGTTATGGCGATACTCCCGAAATCCCGCCCCAGTACTGGGTGGCGTCGAGGTTATCTCACCAACGAACTGCATAAAAGAGATTTTCGATGTCGGCGTACTAAACTCAGGTATTCCAGAATTGCAACGATAAAATTATGATGACAACACCTCAGAGCTCAACTCCCCGGGACACTTCCACTAAACCCCTGACAGGAGGCACCAAGACAATGTTCTCATCATAAAACCATCGGAACGATTCCAAGATACCCGCATGATCCTAAAAAAAATTAGTGAAATTTGAGAAGAGAAAAGTCAAAACTCTACGTCAGGATGCCTTACCAGAGCGATGAGGAGACTGGGAAGTAAAAAGAATTCCTAAACTCTCCGATATATAATTCCTAAATGACTCAAAACATTTTTTTCTAGACACAACTCGGCTGCTAAAAACGATCAAGCAATGGGGCTCCTAAGGTCGGGGAAGGCTCTGATACCAACTTGTAACACCCTCGATGCCACTATATCTCCCACGTGTCGAGGCACGACTTAGAGGCATAATCGCATTGAAGGCATATGTCGCAAGTTAGGCAATCTTCACAACATCCCATGTAATATAAATAATAAAGGGGAGATAACATAGTTGGCTTACACTCGCCATGTCAAACAAATAAATAAATAACATTACATCATCCAAACACTCATGGCCCGACTACGGTGCCAAAATAAAAGATAACCCAACAAGCGACACGGTCCCAATCACCCCCAACTGGAAACCACTACTGATCATCGGGAAAGGAAACATAGTAACGTTGAGAGTCCTCATCGAACTCCCACTTGAGCTCATAAGCGTCACCTGGAGCGGAATCATCAGGCCCTGCATCTGGTGTAATAGTAATCTGTGAGCCACAGGGACTCAGCAATCTCGCACCCTCGCGATCAAGACTATTTAAGCTTATAGGTAAGGCAAGGTAAAATATATGTGGAGCTGCAGCAAGCGACTAGCATATATGGTGGCTAACTAAATCGCAAAAGAGAGAGAGAAGAGGGGGCAAAGCGCGAGCGAGAAACTAGAGAGAAACCTGCGCAAACATTACTCCAACACCGTGTCCACTTCTCGGACTCCGCCGAGAAGAGGCCATCACGGTAACACACTCAGTTGATTCATTTTAATTAAGTTAAGGTTCAAGTTATCTACAACTGGACATTAACAAATTCCCATCTGCCCATAACCGCGGGCACGGCTTTCGAAAGTTCAAATCCCTGCAGGGGAGTCCCAACTTAGCCCATGACAAGCTCTCACGGTCAGCGAAGGAATAGACCTCCTCCCAAGACGTTCCGATCAGACTCAGTATCTCGGTACTTCAATACAACTCCGACAATGGTAAAACAAGTCTAGCAACACCACCCGCTGTGCCGACAAATCCCGATAGAAGCTGCACATATCTCGTTCTCAGGGCACACCGGATAAGCTAAGCGTACGGAAGCCAACGTAACCCAAGTTGCCAAGGGACGGCCCCGCACGGTGCTCTAGGTTGGACCAACGCTCAGGGGAGCATTAGCCCGGGGGGTTTAAAATAAGATGACCCTTGAGTCCGCGAAACCCAAGGGAAAAGGCTAGGTGGCGAATGGTAAAACCAAGGTTGGGCATTCCTGGAGGAGTTTTATTCAAGGCGGACTGTCAAGGGGTTCCCATTATAACCCAACCGCGTAAGGAACGCAAAATCCAGGAACATAACACCGATATGACGGAAACTAGGGTGGCAAGAGTGGAACAAAACACTAGGCGAGAGGCCGAGCCTTCCACCCTTTACCAAGTATATAGATGCATTAAGATAACATAGCAATATAATGATATCCGGACAAGTAAATAAATGTTCCAACATGGAACGGCCTTCAATCTTCACCTGCAACTAGCAACGCTATAAGAGGGGCTGAGCAAAGCGGTAACATAGCCAATCAACGGTTTGCTAGGACATGGTGGGTTAGAGGTTTGTAATGGCAATTTGGGAGGCTTGAAAGCAAGTGGTAGGCATCGTAGCAATGGCATAGCAAAAGAGCGAGCATACTAGCATAGCAAAGATAGTAGTGATTTCGAGGGTATGATCATCTTGCGTGCACAGTTGTCAGAGTTGACTGGATCCTCGAAAGCAAACTCAACGGGCTCCTCGTTAGCGAACTCGTCTCCCGGCTCTACCCAAACAAGACAAACGAGCAACAAGGACACAATCAACCACGTGCAAGGATCAAACAATATGATGCAATGATGATATGCTATGCGGGATGCGATGCGGGATGCAAAATGCAAGATATGACAGGAAATGCAAGAAACTGGCCTCAGCTTGGAAATCCAAGTGTGCCACTGGAAAGATGAGACAAGATCGCTTGAAAATGATATAAAGATCATCGGAATCGGAGTTACGGTTTGGAAATGGCAAGCAATTCAAATATGACACCGGTTTGCGATTTACAGCAAGTAGCCACCTAAATGCAAAGAGATGAACATGCTACAGCACCCAAACATGACAACAAAATACATGGCAGGGATGCATACAAGATGCTTAACAAAAGTCTAGCACTGAGCTACGGCCAATTCATCCATTAACAGGTTCAAACAAGTATGGCAAACAGATCTCAGACTTAGTGAAATTAACACTTGTCTGGAATTTCAGATCAGGTAGCACTCTTCGGAGCAACAAAACTACATGCTACAGGATCTGAACATGGCAAAGTAAAACATGACATGGAGCTACTCAAATAGCTTAATAAAAGTCCCTTAGTGACCTTGAGCCAAAAGGGATCAGAAAATATACTAACAAGCATGTAAACATAGCAAAAACATAATCAGTTTTCAGACGGTGAAAACTGGCACATGCTGAAAACAGATATCAAGTGGGCATGTTTATGAGCTCGATGCACTCACTACGGTGCAAGTCATGATAAGCTAAGCATACACCCATCAAGAAGGCACAAAATGCAAGCTAGACATGGCAAGAACAATACCATAGCACGCACGGATCAACTACAACATCATCGGCAAAATTGCAAACAAGTTGACAATCTTCCCAAATTCACAAAGTAGCAAAAGTAGAGCTCGATTGACTCAAGCTAGGGTGATCCATAATTGCAGACAAAGGCATGGTTGGATAGAGCACTACAAGATTAATAAAACTCCCTTACTGATCATCCTCAAAAGAGGCACGGATCACTAGGAAACAACATGAACATATGGCCATATGAGATAAACAGCTCAAGGACTTAGTGGAATTTCTAAGTCCCTGGAAACAGAATTAACAAGTGCACCACTTTCCAAGCTTGTGCTAGTCACCACACACATCACAAAAATACATGGGTTGCACCTCTGGAAAGATGACAAAACCCTTAACAAAACATATGTAGAGCATCAGGGCATATCATGCACACAATAATCATGGCAAAAAAGACAAAAACCTAAATGGATAGCAGATCTGATAATTATCTCAAGTAGCCCTCTTCTAACAGTATTTCGGGCATCAAGATGAACTCAAATGAAAATGATGCAATGGAATGAAATGATGTACTCTCTGAGATGAACATTTTGATATGCTATATGCATGAATCGGAGCTACTGATGCAAAGTTACGGCAGGTCAAAGTATGCAACATGAGCTAGGGTTTCTGAGGGAAAAGTCAACCCGAGGACTTAGATCTAGATCGGCCGAGCGCGGAAAACGAGGATCACCGGATCGAGCTCGCCAGAGGAGGGAGATGGCCGGAGGGCTTGCCGGCCCGGGAGAGGACGGCGAGGCGGCGGCGGAAGGCGGCCGCAGCGGCCGGGCGGCGCGGCCACCGAAGCTGCCGGGGCGGCGCGGTCGAGGCGGCGGCCGGGCGGAGGTGGCGGGGAGGCGCGGCGGCCGGCGACTGCTCGGAGGAGGCGGCGGGGCCGGCGAGCGGCGCGGGAGGAGGAGAAGGGCGGCGGCGGCGTGCGGGCCGGGAGGACCCCGCGCGGGCCTGCGGGCCGGTGCGGCGGCGGGGAGGCGGACCGGACAATGTCCGTCGGCAGGAATTTTGTCCGACGCGTGCGAGGATGAGTGGATCTAGGGTTTCGTCCGGATTTTTGGGGAGGAGGCTAAATATATAGGTAGAGGGAGCTAGGAGAGTCCAAATGAGGTGCGGTTTTTGGCCATGCGATCGTGATCGAACGCTCTAGATGATGGAGAAGGCTTAGGTGGGTTTTGGGCCAAATTGGAGGGGTGTTGGGCTGCAACACACACGAGGCCTTTTTGGTCCCTCGGTTAACCGTTGGAGTATCAAACGAAGTCCAAATGATACGAAACTTGACAGGCGGTCTACCGGTAGTAAACCAAGGCCGTTTGACAAGTCTCGGTCCAATGCGGAAATGTTTAGTCCCCACACACGAAAGAAATCTAGAAATGACCACCGGAGGAGAATGAAGCGCCGGAATGCAAAACGGACAACGGGGAAAATGCTTGAATGCATGAGACGAACACGTATGCAAATGCAATGCACATGATGACATGATATGAGATGCATGACAACGACAACAACACACGGAGACAAAAACCCAAACCCGAGAAAATAAAATAACTTAACGCCGGAAACGGTAGGAGTTGGAGTACAAATTGGGAAAGTTACATCCGGGGTGTTACACAATGCTCATGCGCTAAAGCTACCAGGCTTCTCATACGTTATCAAGCTACTCCGGCTATAAGGACCCGCACATGCTAAAGTTACCATGCTACCCACACAAAAGTTACCAACACAATATTTATGTTGTTATGAGGTTCTTCGTGCTATAATTATCAACTAGACAATTATAGTCACCAGCTGCCCATGCCATAGAGCAACATGTCAACTATATGGTTACTCGACTGTTCGTGTGATAACTACTAACATGAGACAACTATAGTTACCAATTGTCTGTGTTAATATTATCAAGTGAGTTAGGTCACAGTAAACACCATAATGTATTTTAGCGTTGGGTGATAACTCTTGGCCTAAAACCCATTAACATGTTGGAAAATTTCCAATTTTTAATGCCCGATAACTTCTGCTAAGCATGTTGGTAATTTACATACAACAACATCGTAAGTTTTAAAATCCCCCCCCTAAAAAACTCATGAAAACATACCAACATAGAACCTAGTTTTGAACATCGTCGTGACGGATTTAATGTTGAAGATGGATCTTGAATCGGATGAACGATCTAAGCCACAAAACATTTTAAACTTTCAAATTTGAACATAATCAAAACTGTCATCATCACCTTTGGCCTTTTTACATGCATGCAAGCATGTAATGAGAGTGAGGGGTTCCCTAAAAATGGAATGTTAGTTATGTATTGAGGTCCCTGATTAGATGGGTAATGTTAAAAATTAAATGTGGTAATCCCTTTCAGAGAATATAAAACAATAGGTAGAACATGGAATCAGCTCGGTCTTTCTATGGATTCTTTAATGATTAAACATACATTTTTTGTTAACACTACAAGAAAATCACACGTTGCCGTGTCGCCAACATAGGGCCGACAAAAAAGTTCCCGGCTTACAGATAAAGATCGACATATAGAAA
Organism: Triticum urartu; assembly: GCF_003073215.2. Lineage (NCBI taxonomy): Eukaryota > Viridiplantae > Streptophyta > Magnoliopsida > Poales > Poaceae > Triticum > Triticum urartu. The sequence continues at coordinate 590,615,174 of NC_053023.1, read as the reverse complement.
AAGGTTCTCGGCTTACAGTTAGGGCTCGACAGTGTTACATGCCATGTGGCAATCACAGAGATGGTAGACCGCTCCGTGACGGAGCAGGCTATAAGCCGAGCGGTTGCCCGACCACTAGCAGAAAACAGGGCTTTCGTTCGGGCCAGGTAAGCCCATTAGTCCCGGTTCAGTCACGAACCAGGACTATTGTGAGCATTGGTCCCGGTTCGTGCGGCTAAAGGCATTAGTCCCGGTTGAAATGAGTCCTTTAGTCCCGGTTTGAGACATGAACTGGGACTAAAGATTAGACCTTTAGTCCCGGTTGGTGTCCCAAACCAGGACTAAAGGTCCCATTTTCAAACTCTACCCCCCCCCCTCGTAGATCGCCTTTTCAGTTTTGTAAAAAGCAAAAGAAAATGATAAAAACTTCAAAAAATAAAATCCTTCGAGATGTAGTTATATTACTACATCTACTAGTTAGGAAAATTAAAAACTTAAATTTGGACATGTTTTGCAAAAAAGTGTCATGAAAAAGTAAAACAGCTATAATTTTTGCATACGATGTCGAAAAAACCATATAATATATCAAAATGTTCAGCACGAAAATCCGCATCCGATTTTGACCGCCTACGGCCTGTTTGCAAAATTTTAGAATCCTCAAATTCTAAAAGGGAAAAAAGTTATCCTCAAATTTCAGTTTTTTTTGAATTTTGGTTAAATCAGGTCAAACTTTGGTCAAAATACTTATTCAAGAAGTATTAGTGTTACTAAATAATTATTATGGTTTTTTAGAATTTTGGTCAAATCTGGTCAAACTATGGTCAAACTACTTTAAGAAATATTAGTGTTACTACATAATTATTCAAGAATATTAGTGTTACTAAATAATTATTTCAATTTTTTGAATTTTGGTCAAATCTGGTCAAACTGTGGTCAAACTATGGCCAAACTACTTATTTAAGAAATATTAGTGTTACTAAATAATTATTGTTTTTTAGAATAATAGTTATCATGCCCAAGCTAAACTCCCGAGGGTTAATAGGATTGACATCTTACTATATTGTCAGGAAAACAACAAGTGCAGACTTGGAAACGAGGGGAAATAGAACCCGGAAGTTAAGCGTGCTCAGGCTGGAGTAGTGAGAGGATGGGTGACCGGCCGGGAAGTTAGATGATTTGGAATGATGAGCGGTGATTAGAGATTAGAGGTTAAATTGAGTAGTGGTGAGTGGTGATTAGAGATTAAATTAAAAAAATCGGAAATTTGAAAATCGAAAAAAAAATCATTTTTTTTAAATCATTGTTTTTCGTAAAAATACCTTTCGTCCCGGTTGGTGTTACCAACCGGGACTAAAGGTGGAGCTCCAAACAGCGGCCACGTGGACGGCCTTTAGTCCCGGTTCGAGACTAAAGGGGGAGGCTTTAGTAACGACCCTTTAGTCCCGGTTCCAGAACCGGGACTAAAGGCCCTCTAGAACCAGGACAAAAGGCCATTTTTCTATTAGTGGACGCCCGACGGCTTTTGGCTTACCCTAGGGAATTCTTTTATTTATTTTAGATTATGAGAAATGTAAGCCGAGTACCCGATGAAAGAAACTCCCCTTACACGTGGCCTTTTTTCTGATCCTATTTTTTTAGTGCAAAAAATAATTTTAAATGTTTTGCATTGCAATTATATTAACTTATTGCATTCTATCCTATTTTCCTCTTTTTCTTATCAATTTTGTCTAAGCTAGTTTTCATTGCTCTTTCGATGCCCCAATTTCGTGATCTTTCTATTAATTACCATCATTTTGCCATTTTAAAGTGGTTGGGTATTGCCATGTACCCTTCACAATCCCAAGTGTAATCCGTTTGCATGGGCCGGCCGGCATGTAGCTTTATTTCGCTGAGAACCGTTGTTTTGAACTCGACTTATATTTAAGCTGAATACCCATGAACTGGGTCGCAAAGTACATGGCATAACCGGTCTAATATAAGCCGAGAGGCGTAAGCCGGGTACAACACTTGGCTTATAATAAGCCGAGGTTAATTGAGCCTTCGTTGTATATGTTTCATTCATGGTTGCATTTATTTTTTTCCTGTAGTTTAACTTTTAGAAACGAGATTGGGTTTTTAGATCCCAGGTGCCTAGGCACCCTCTTATCTTACCATTCATTCAGACTATGACACATTAAGATTTGCGCTATGCACTGTAGCAATGGAATCCATTAGCTGTTCTGGTGCTTCATTAAGCGCAGGAGTATGGGGTATTGGAGATGACATGTCGAACGTGCTAGAATATAAAACCTGCGATGGAAGACCCAAGAAAGCTCAAAAAAGTGACCATGTAAGAGTGCGGCGTTGTAGAGGCCGAGCATCAGGTAGCTCGTTATCTGCCTGGTGGGAATATGCTTTGCGATTCACTCCTGGCAGGCTTTTTCATGGTATACTTCGCAATATAGGACTGCGGGAATAGTACGCGTGTATGTCCTTTGCCCATTGTCTCCTGTACTTGCTCCCCACACAGCTCGACTGAATGCAGATGCTGTTTGATGCGCGTGGTGGAGCACTGGAGCAGTGACTTGACAGCTCTCAATTAATACGCCATAACTTAAATTCACCACGGAGCTGTGGCAGGCAGCAAAAGGTATCAATTTTATATTAGACCAAGCGTCTCATCCGTCGATGTCTGTTTTATATGAGACCATGCTATCCTGGGCGAGCTTTCCGACCTGTGCAATCAGCATATTTCTTTTTTTAATAACTAAATCCTCTGATTAGTGCACTGTTACGTTCTAGATTTTGAGCAAACTAACTAAGTTAATTAAGAGTGCTGCTCATCTACTATATCACTAAGCTTCCTAAGATAAAAGGCATCACAATCAATTGAGATGTTCAATTGAAATTGGGTCATCCGATTTTGACCAAGTGAATAATTTCTCAAAGCTCTCATCTTTTATATTGTATACTATGCTTCCTAATTTTTAAGTCCTCACAACGTCATATTTAGAACTTGGTCACCTGATTTTGACCCGGTCAATATTTCTAAAGGACCTCCCCGTTTAATTATTTTAATTCGTCATATTTTTTAATTTTAAAGCTCTTTTATTTGATTGAGATATTCAATTTTGAATTTGGTTTAGAATTTTGATCAGGCCAACGATTTTTCAAATCAATCAATACCAATCGGCTACAAAGACATATCAACCCCGTGCGCCGTCTTACCATCTAGAAAAATGAAGCGCCAAAATGTGATGGTACTATAGCACCAATATAATACATGTAACCACCGACGTAGAAATTTACCCACAAAAATCACACCATGAAAGACCCACCAAAAAAACGCATTATAATAAACATAAAACACACTCCATCGTCTCCCATCCACCAAACTAAATATTTCATCAATTCAAAATTATAAGGGATATTAGTTCTTTGGAAAGTCAAATTTCTTTAACTTTGACCAAGTTTAGAGCCAAAAATTCGACATCCACAATATTAAACCAAAAAATTATGAAAATTCATTTCATGATGAATCTAATAAAGCCAATTTGATATTATGAATTTTGATATATTTCTTCATAAATTTGATCAAATTTAAAGACGTTGAACTTTTCAAAAAAGTAATACACCTTATATTTTAAAACAAAGCGAGTATTTTTTTTAAGAATCTCAACAACACCAACGGCGCAGCAAAACGCGCCCAACCCTTTTTTTTACGTACGAAGCTCTAGATCCACTCTTTCCCAACGGATAATGATACAATTATGTGTAGGCCCCTTCTCTTTTGTTTTATGTAATTGTGCACCTATGATTTTTTTTTTAAAAAAACTACCAAACTCACGAATTAGTGAGCAAAAAATATACTGCATTTTCCAATTCGACATTAACAAGCCCGAATATTCCCAAGGAAAAAAATACTTTCATTCAGAGCGTTTCTCTATTTTCACATCGCTAATCTTCACGAAATTGCTACAAACCCGAAACTGTTAGTTAACAATCTATTGGTTGTAGATTCGTAATTATAGTGCCAATAACCCAGGATCTTTAAGTAATCTCCTCCCTTCATGAGAATCGAAGCCTGCAGGCCTGCATGCAAAAATTGATGGCCCATCATGTCACTAGTCCAAACCGATGGCCCACAGGCAAATGCCCAGATTGGAGGGGATGGATGCTGCTTCGCCCAGTTTCAGGTCCTATCAGCAACTTGGAGCCTATCCATCGAATACGGTGAAATACGATGGTGGCAATTAAGATACGCCTGACAACGCAGATCGCAACGCTGGTTCAGCGGGGTTGATTCCGAGCTACCTGCAGACCGGACCGGCCTCCGCAACGTTTTATCAGACCATGCAATGGAATCTCATGTGATTCGGCTGAGTAGGCGCATGCACGGTCGGTCACTTCAACCATCACCCGCGCGGACCGCTGGGGCCCTCTAGCTACGCATGACAGCTTGTTGGAAAGAGAGAGTGAGGAGAGAGAGCAAGCTTCATGCATCCATGTGTGACTGCTTTCAAAGAGAGAAAACGTGAGAAGAGAGAGAGAGTACTTCCTCCTCCTGTCCCTATTTGTCTGCTTAAAAAAGTTTGCCTAATTACTTTGGTACTGCAAAGCATCTGCTGCTGGACAGTGGTTAGAACGAATTTTCTTTTCGCTGAATGGACAAGACTGGAGGGTGCCGGGACACCCGGGTGTCGTCGCACCTTTTCGTTTAGAAACTGGATACGCCGAATCCCAAAATCATTCTAGTATTTTGCTATTTGTGGGAGTCGTTGTATAGAAACATGCGTGAACAACAACGTTTGTTGATTTATTTCACATAACATGTTCTTACGGAAGTACTACATGCATGGGGCGGCATGCAGAAGACACTAACAGAAAGCATTTGCATCCGATCCGTTTAAACAGGTTAACAACAGCCGGCGCCGTCGACCTTGGACAGATGAAGTCGATCAGCTAGCTCACGTTCGAGATGCTGGCAGCGGCCGACTTGGCGGGCCCCCAGCTATGCAGGACGGCGCCGGAGACGTCCTAAAAGGCGAGGCGCGCCTCGGCCGCGGTGAGCTGCATGGACAGGAAGCCCTGACCGTCGTACAGGAACTCCATCTTGTCGGAGGTTGCCTTGAACTTGCCAGCCCACGCCTTGGACCCGCCGCCGCTGGTCACGAATTCCACCGGGCTGTCGACGTATTTTAGTTCTAGATACATCCATTTCCGAGACAAGTAATTCCGAACGGAGGAAGTACGTGTCAACCTCATTTGCGCAAAGAAGAGGTTTTTTTTCAAGAGTACGCTAATAGCGTACTTTATCTTTATAGAAAAAGAGCAACAATGATTTACAAGAGATGCCAAGTGAAGGATGCGAACATCACACCTATGGCCACACCCTAAAACACCCCACTCAAAGCCCAAGCCTACTCTCTAACAAATCGAGACAACCCGCCGACTCCTAGACCCGCCTCCCTCCACTCTTGGATCTCCCGCAGAACCGCACCAACCACCTGAAGAGGTGTTTTTTGTTGGGCCGTTCTATTGAAGACCCGTGCATTGCGCTGCTTCCACAAAGCCCATGAGACCGCAATCACGAAAGTGTCAAACCCGCGTTTGTGCTCTTTCCTGAAACCCCTCCTAGCCTGCAACCACCACTCTATAGCAAAGTATCCTCCGTCGTTGGCCGTTCCACGATCAAGTTAAGCTCTTGTAGGCATTCATGCCACACTTCCCGAGCGAAAACACATTGGATCAATATGTGCTCCGCATTGTCCTCTGCCTGCAAACATGTGAAGTAGCTAGAAGAGCGCTCTCGCAGCCCGTGCTTAGCTCTCCTGTCCGAAATCCAAATCCGATGCTGGATCGCCAACCAGACAAATATTTTACACTTAAGAAGCACCCAACTCTTCCAGATGCAAGAAGCATAGGCAACCCGCTGAATCCCTTGACACAGACGATGATATGTGGATCGAGCGGTGTACTGCCCGGACGGGTCCGCCGGCCAAGAGAAGCAATCTTCTCTATCTGGATCCCAAGGCACAGTGCTAATAGCTAGATTGGTTCAAGTTTGAGTCCTTCTGGACCCGTGCGGAGGGTTTTTTGATGTGGTCAAGATGGCTTGGACTACGACTCCGGTGGCCTCTAATGATTACCTCACTTTACAAAACAAGCTAAGGGCTACGGCGTGGAGTCTACAAAAGTGGAGCGATCGCTGGATTGGCAACGTGAAGCTTCAAATTGCCATTGCTTTCGAGGTCATTAAGCACTGGATATTGCTATGGAGGCAAGGACACTGTCGGACGCGGAGAGGGATTTGCGTAAGTGCTTAAAAAGGAAGCTTTTGGGTTTGAGCTCGTTGGAGAGAACAATCGCTAGGCAAAGATCTAGAATGCTGCAACTGCGTGAGGGCGACGGGAACACGAGGTTGTTTCATCAACAAGCAAGTCATAGGCAAAGGAAGAATGTCTTGAGAACGGTCAAGTATAATGTCCAATTATACTCCGGCCAGGATGATGTGGCTTCAGTGGTGGATGCTTATTTTGGTGTGGCATTTGGGTTTGCATGCCCTCGTGGATTTGCGCTCAACCTGGAAGAACTGGGCCTACCACGCCTGAACCTGGCACATCTCGAGCAGCCATTTACGGAGGAGGAGGTTGAGGGAGTGATCAAGTTGATGCCCCGGGATAAAGCGCCGGGTCCAGATGGCTTTACGGGCAGATTCTATGCTACTTGCTGGAGTATAATCAAGGAGGATTTCATGAGAGCGATGGGCTGCTTCTATAATGGTGACATGAGGGGTTTGGCGGCAATCAATAAGTCCTTCGTCTCTCTTTTACCCAAGAAAGATGGTGCTCTGGAGGTGTGTGACTTCAGACCCATCAACCTTGTGCATGGGGCAGTGAAGATATTCGAGAAGGTGCTTACGTGTAGACTTGTGGAAGATCTACCTAAGCTGGTTGGTAATCACCAAAGTGCTTTCGTCAAGGGCGGATCTTTGCATGACAATTTCATGCTTGTGCAAAGCACGGCAAGATGGCTGCATGCTCTAAAGAACTTGGCGATTTTGCTTAAGCTAGACATCTCAAAAGCTTTCGACTCGGTGCAATGGCCCTTCTTGGTTGAGGTGTTGCAGCATATGGGATTCGGGCCAAGGTGGAGGTCTTGGATTTGTGGAATCCTCTCAACTTCTACCACAAAAGTATTGGTCAATGGTGCACCGGGAGACACGATCTACAACTGCAAAGGGCTACGACAAGGGGATCCTATCTCCCCAATGCTTTTCATCTTAACTGTGGAGCCGATGCAAAGGATGATGTAGCTAGCAGTGACCCGAGGGGTGATGGGACCTTTGGCGCGTGTGGGCATGGAGAAGCGACTATCAATCTTTGCGGATGATGTTGTTTTATTTGTCAAACCAAATAAGGTGGATCTTGCGGCTTGCAAGTGCATCTTGGAGCTCTTCGGTGAAGCATCAGGACTGAGGATCAACATGCGAAAATCGGCAGCTATTCCCATTAGATGCTCGGATGACCAGATTACCATGGCATGTGCCGAGCTCCAGTGCCCCTTGGGATCCTTCCCGATCAAGTACTTGGGGCTGCCACTCTCATTAAGGAAGCCATCGGCGACATAGTTGAAGTATTTGGTGGATCAAATGGCTAATAAGCTACCAAAATGGAAGGCATCGCTTATGCCAAAGAGTGGCAGACTAACCTTGGTCCAATCGGTGCTATGTGCCATGCTGATCCACGCAATGATGGCGTTGGATCTACCTATGAAAACCCTTGTCGCAATGAAGAGGAACTGCAGAGGTTTCTTATGGTGTAGACGCGCAGAGGCTAATGGTGGCAATTGTGCGGTGGCTTGGGATGCGGTGTGCACACCGGAGTGGGAAGGTGGCCTTGGGTTGCCAAACTTGCGCTGGATGAACATAGCAATGCAAGCGAGATGGCCGTGGCTTGCGAGGACAGATGAGACGAGGCCATGGAGAGAATTCAAGATCAAAGTCCCGGAGGAGTCAATGGGGATTTGTATGGTGGCCATGAGGAGTGTGGCTAATTCTGGGCTCACGACACGTTTTTGGGAGGACCGCTGGATTGATGGCAGCAGAATTCAGGAGGTTGCACCGCTCCTCTACAGTTTGGTTCCAAAGCGCATCAGAGACTCTCGGTTAGTTGGACCGGCGGTGGAGATTGGGAGTCGGGCATTGGACGTTGGCCCGGACATAGGACCCGCTGTGCTGCATGAGTTCTTTTTGATATGGCAATTAGTTTCAGCTTGGGAGCCCATGGTGGATGTGCCTGACAAGGTGGTTTGGTCGTGGGAGGCCACCGGACAGTTCTCCATGAAATCTGATTATGCGGCTGGCTTTTGGGGCCGAGAAGGAAGTGTGACGGCGGATCTAACTTGGAAATCACGTGCACCCTCATGGTGCAGGTTCTTCATGTGGTTGGCCCTCAGGGACCGATGTTGGACGTCGGACCGGCTAGCGAGGAGAGGGTTGCCGCACCAAGACGCGTGCCCGTTTTGTGACCACGAGGACGAAACCATTAACCACATTCTACTCACTTGCGTCTTTGCTAGGACTGCTTGGGCGAGGATCTGTGAGGCCTTGGACAAACCGGATTGGACTCCCACTCAACAGGACAAGCTGGCGGACTGGGTTGTAGCCAAGCAAGGAGTAGAAGGCATGAGCATCAAGGATCTTCGTACTATTATTGCGCTAGTCTGGTGGGAGTTGTGAAAGCATAGGAATGGTATTATCTTTGATGGGGCGCGCCCTTCCTTGGAGTATCTACTAGGGAGAGTGAGGCAAGAGGGCCAACTGTGGGCATCGGCCGGACTAATGAAAGGGAATGTAACTCCCTTCTTTAGTAGGGTGGAGAGGTGGGAGACTAGTGAGGAGTAATATGTACTAAGAAACTGTGTAATTGTGGTGGAGACTTTCTTTGCCTTTCTTCTTCAATATATGATATGCACACTCGTGCATATTCGATAAAAAAAGTGTTGGCCATGGCTCAGCCACAATAATGCATGCATGCATGCACAACATGTCGTGTGTACCTTGAGGACCGGGAGGAGGTGTTCGCGGAGCTCGGTGGTGTGGCCATGCTCGCAGCCGCTACTGACGGGGTGGTGGCCGACGACGACCTTCCACGTCACGTTGGACACCGCTAGGGCATCGTCTAGGCCCTGGAGGAGGGTGGCGATGTAGGTGTTGCGGGGATCCACGTTCCTCCTGTCGAACTTGCTCTCGTTCCAGTACTTGAGGAAGAAGGGCGACGTGTCCACCAGGAAGAAGTCAACGATGTCTGCCTCCACGATGAAGGACTTGTTGACGGAGGTCCACCAGTTGTCCACCTTGCGAATGGCGGGGCTCTGCTACGCCAGCGTGTCACCCGGGTAGTCATGGTTGCCGAGGACTGCAGCGATCATAGGAGGGTGCAGTAGTACCAGAGGAGGTGTGAAGCTCACGATTTCTCAGAGGAGTTTGGTTTTTGGCGACGGCGCGAAGATCCATGTCGCCGCCGTCGAGGCCACCCTGCCTCCCAGGATGCGGGGGAGGGGCCTTTTGCTTCCCCGTCGCCTCCACCTCGTCTGGTTCCTGTCCAACTGCCATGCTCCCGCCCCAATGAGATTGACGTGCGTGAGTTGCCTGTTGCCCGCCGGCGGCTTTGTCCCACTTGTCGAACCCAGATCCGCCAGATCCAGAGACTCTGGTCGAAAATGATTTCACCACCTCTAGCTTGCGCTTCCACACATGGGAGTCGAAGCCGCGGCCGCAGCAGAAGCGTCCGGCCCCGCGACCATGGCGGCCCATACCGAAAACCTCTTCTCTCATCTCAATAGCTTTGCTCTCTCTAGGCACCACGGGTGGATTTGTGGAAGGGGGTGAGGAAACTACTTGAGCGAAGGAACGAGTATCACCATGGATCTTGCCTTCCCACTAAGTGTAGGTTTGACGAACCCTAGATCTGGTGAGAGACGGAGCGCTCCAGAAGTGGGCGAGGCTCTCGCCCAGAAACAAAATGGGAGAAGGGGTAGCGGCCACGAGTTTAATACCCGCGGTGCCCCTGGAAACCCTAGGTCCATCCTCACCATGGCGGTCGGGTCTGATCTTCAGCACGTGGTAGACATCCGAATCATGGCGGACCGGTGCACACCCGAGAATCCCTAGCCCATCAGTCATGGGGGATGGGCGGCGACGCGTTCCCAGAAACATGCGCCCGCGCTCGTGTACCACCGAGTCGGTCGGCTCCGTGTGTGACGTACCTGCTCCATACGGTGGTGCGCCTTCACCTGAAACCGCCGTGCTCGTCGGGTTTCGATCGCAAACCCTCGCAAAGTGGCAAGGGAAGGAGACAATATCACCGATGTCAATAGACTCACCTGCCCTAAGGAGTCACGCATCCACCATGCGCCCCGCGGTGTTGAGGAAGACGATCCTGAGCGCCTCCGAGCGTAGCCACAGTTCGCCATCGTCGAGCCGGACCTATTTCACCGCCTCCATATCGACCGCGTACCGGACCCTCCAGCGCACGTCACCCGCCATCCCGTTAAGGAAGAATGGCAGTGATGCTAAAGCATATTGTTAATTAAGCACCAATAGTTTCTAGGTAGGTATTTATGTATTTAACTAGTATAGAAATTACCTAAGCATCAATGAGAGAGGTTTGCATTGTATACTAGTTGATGAAATTTATATAAGTATTCCTTAACGTCGTGGCTATTCTATAAAGAACGGACTAATGCCTTAAGCAAGATGACATGATGTAGACAAATAAAACTCACGTATGAATAAACCCCAATTTTTACCCTTAATGGCAACGATACAAATATGTGTCATGTCCCTGTCTGTGACTGGTATTGAGCACCGCAAGATCGAACCCATCAGAAAGCACCTCTCCCATTGCAAAAAAAATCAATCTAGTTGGCCAAACCAAATCAATAGATCGGAGCAAAATATAGCTATAACAATCATGCATAAAAGAGTTCAGAGAAAACTCAAATAATATTCAAGAATAGATCATAAACTCACAATTCATCGGATCCCAAACAAACACACCGTAAAAAGTCATTACATCGAATAGATCTCCAAGAACATCGAGGAGAACATTGTATTGAAGATCAAAGAGAGAGAAGAAGCCATCTAGCTACTGGCTATGGACCCATAGGTCTGAGGTAAACTACTCACGCATCATCGGAAGGGCGGTAAGGTTGAAGCCCCTCCATGATCGATTTCCCGTCCGACAGAGTACCAGAGAACGCCTCTAGATGGGATCTCGTATGAACACAAACTTGCGGCAGCGGAAAAAGTATTTCAGGTGGCTCTCTAATATCAGGGGAATATTTGAGAATTTATAGAGGCGGAATTATATCAAGAGGTGCCAAGAGGGGGCCACAAGCCTGGGGGGCACCCCCCAGGGCATGCCTCCCGAGCTTGTCGCTCCCTCGTGGCTCTTCAGGTCTTCTCCTGAACCTTATAGGGTCTCTTCTGGTCCAGAAAAAATCAATCCAAAGTTTTTTCTCCATTTCGACTCTGTTTGATATTGATTTCCTGAAAAGCCAAAAACAGGCAAAAAACAGCAATTGGCACTCGGCACTAGGTTACTAGGTTAGTCCCAAAAATGATATATAACTGCAAATAAAACATCCAAGATTGATACTATAATAGCATAGAACAATCAAAAATTATAGATACGTTGGAGACGGATCACATACCTAGTTCAATCTAGTTATCGGCAAGTCTCTTTACTCGTTGCATAATATGAGACCCCCATGACTAAACTCATTAGTCACATGTTCGCAAGCTTCTTATGATGTTGTAGTACCAAGAGGGCTCATAGATATCTCTCCGTTATACAGAGTGACAAATCCAACTCTCGATTCATGCAACCCAACAAATACCTTTGGAGATATCTGAGGAGCACCTTTACAATCACGAAGTTACGAACTGACGTTTGATAGCCCAAAAAGTATTCCTCCAGTATCCGGTAGTGGAATGATCTCATGGTCTAAGGAACAAATACTTAACATTACAAAAGCTATGGCAGAGTGAACTTAGTGATACGATCAGATACTAAGCTTGCAGTTGGGTCTGTCCATCACATCATTCTCCTAATGTTGTGATCTCGTTATCAAATGACAAATCATGTCTATGGTTAGCAAACCTTAACCATCCTTGATCAACGAGCTAATCTAGTAGAAGCTCACTAGGGACACAGTGATGTTTATGTATTCACACATGTATTTAAGTTTGTCATCAATACAATTGTAGCATGGATAATAAATATTTATCATGAACGGGAAATATGATAATAACATATTTATTATTGCCTCTAGGGCATATTTCCAATAGTACTACAGGGAGAGAACTAAACTGAGGCTCAAACCCCATGAGCCTCAGTGGCGGAGCTTGACATAGATTGTTGAGGGGGCAAAGCAGAGTTAGTCGGTTGAGAGGGCTAAAAGGACAAATTATGCTTAAATTGTGATAATCGTTAAAATTTTAGTTTAATAACTAATGAAATTTCACATAATTTCTCTAGGGAAAGGGCCATAGCCCCCCTAGGCTCTAGTGAAGCTCTGCCACTTGTGTGCTTATTGATGGTGTCGTACTGGATGAGGGGTTGGTAGTTGAAGATGAAGAGTTGTCTCAGGCTATGGAGGTTGGGGTGTTGCACCACCAGATTCCGTTTGTTGACCACATCAGGTACATGTGCTCTGTGCAGATGTGCGGTAGGTCAACCATGACCGGCTGCTTCTCGCATCAATGCGGAGGGGCGCCATCAGCAGCATGGAAGCCAGTGTAGTTTCCATGCTCCTTCATCTCTGCACCAGTCACGACCGAGATGAACTCGCACCCAACCCACACCCGGCTCAACCACAACCCTGGGTGCTCAATGTGGCGGTACAGCTGGTAATTGTCTTATGAGGGATATAAGGTTCATAAGATGGTGCCTTATGAGTGTTATATCAAAGACTGGTATACTACACCATGTAGTGGTATGCTGAATCGCTGCAATGCGGTTGGAAATAACAAACCACCTACGACGGACCGAGCATTTGAGGCGGCTTTAGAAACCGATGTTTGTTGTGCCGAATATTAGCGACATAGGCTTTGAGGCAAATTTTGTAATCATCGTTGGTCCATGTACAAGTGTGTTATATTTACCGGACTTATCATGCTAAATTTATTAGACTGCTCATGCGAAAGTTAGTAGACTGCTCATACTAGAGTTACCAACATAGTGGTTATGTAGTTACTTGGCTACATGTGCTATAGTTACCAATATGGCTATTACATTGTTACCAAAGTAGCAATTATGTAGTTATCAAATCCCTAATGATATAGCTACCACTTACCAGGATGCTCATGCTAGACTTATCAGGTCACTCATGCTAGAGTTACCAACCTACTCATGCGCTAAAACTAACAGGTTTCTCATACGGTATCAAGCTACTCCGGCTATAGGGACCAACACATGCTAAAGTTATGAGGCTACCCATGTAAAAGTTACCAGCATGATATTATGTTGTTATCAGGTTGTACCGTCCTATAATTATCAACATTACACAACTATAGTCACCAGTTGCCCATGTCACAGAGCAGCATATCAACTATATGGTTAGTCGACTGCTCGTGTGATAGTTACCAACATGAGGTAACTATAGTTACCAACTGCCCATGTCACAATTGTCGAGTGAGTTAGGTCGCAGTCACCACCATAGTATTTGTGTAGTTACAGGGGTGGTTGCAGTGAGATCTAATTTTGGAGTTGATAACCATACACGAGGAGTCCGACATCCCATATGATGTTTTGTCGGTAATAACATATTAATAATATGTGTAAGTCTTTTAGCACTGGGTGATAACTTTGGACCTAAACCCACTAACATATTGGAAAAATTTCAGTTCTTAATTCCCGACAACTTCAGCATGCTGGTAATTTACATACAACAACATGGTAAGTTTTAACCCCCATGGAGACATACCAACATAGAATCTAGTTTCGAAGCGGATTTAATGTTGAAGATGGATCTTGAATCGGATCAATGATTTAAGCTACAAAACATTTTAAACTTTCAAATTGAACAGAAGTAAAACTGTCATCATCACTTTTTGTCTTTTTTACAAGCTTGCAAGCATGTAATGAGAGTGAAGGGTTCCCTAAATGTGGAATATTGGTTATGTATTGGGGTCCCTGATTAGATGGGTAATATTAAAAAACTAAATGTGGTAATCCCTGTTAGAGAAGATAAAACAATAGGTAGAACATGGAATCAGCTCGGTCTTTTTACGGATTCTTTAATGATTAGAAATACAGTTTTTGTTAACACCATGTGGCCAACGATAAACCGAGTGTAGAAACATGAGTACTCGGCTTATATTCACATAAGATGAGTATAGAACAAAAAAAAGGATGGCAAAGACATAAGCCGAGTGGGCCGACAAAAAAGTTCTTGGCTTACAGATAAAGATCGACATATAGAAAAAAGTCCTCGGCTTAGAGCTAGGGCTCAATAATGTTCCATGCCATGTGGCTATCACAGAGATGGTAGACCACTCCATGATGGAGCAGGCTATAAGCCGAACGGTTGTCTGGCGGCTTTCGGCTTACCTTAGCGAATTCTTTTATTTTTTAGATTATGAGAAATATAAGCCAAGTACCCGATGAAAGAAACTCCGCTTACACGTGACCTATTTTTTCCAGACCTATTTTTTAGTGCAAAAAATTATTTTAAATTTTTTGCATTGTGTTTATATTAAGTTATTGCATTTTATCATATTTTACTCTTTTTCTCATCGATTCTGTCTGAACTAGTTTTCATCGCTCTTTCGATGCCTCAATTTTGCGATCCCTCTAATTAATTAGCATCATTTTGCCATTTTAAAGTGATGGGGTATTGCCTTGTACCCTTCACAATCCCAAGTTTACCCCGTTTGCATCGGCCGATCGTCATGTAGCTTTATTTCGCCGAGAGCAGTTATTTTGAACTCGGCTTATATTTATTAAGTTGAGTACCCGTGAACTGAATCTCGGCGTACATGGCATAACCCGTGAACTGGCCGGGTACAATACTCGGCCTATAGTAAGCCGAGGTTAATTGGGACTTCGCCGAGTATGTTTCATGCACGGTTTTGTTATACGCCAAATCCCAAAATCATTCTAGTAGTTTGCTATTCAGTCTTGCTAAGTCTTAATTGACTGAGACTTCGTTAAGTCTCAGTCGATACTATATCCATGAAATCTTACATTAAGACCTGTGCAAAGAAAATCATTTTCTTTTTCTCTCTTGCATAATATGTCACTTAACTAAGACTTAGTTAAATTTTAGTCGAATGAGACCTAGCCATACCCTTTGCTAATTGTGGGAGTCGTTGTATAAAAACATGCGTGCACATACACTTGGAACAACGTCGTTTGTTAATTATTTCGCATTAAATTTACTTACGGAGGTACATGCATGGGGCGACATGCAGAAGACACTGACAGAAAGCATTTGCATCCGATCCGTTAGCAACGACCGGCGCCGTCGGCCATGGACAGGTGAAGTCGATCAGCTAGCTCACGTTCGAGATGCTGGCGTCGGCCGACTTGGCGAGCCCCCAGCTGTGCAGGACGGCGCCGGAGACGTCGTAAAAGGCGAGGTGCGCCTCGGCCGCGGTGAGCTGCATGGACAGGAAGCCCTGGCCGTCGTATAGGAACTCCATCTTGTCGGAGGTGGCCTTGAACTTGCCCGCCCACGCCTTGGACCCGCCGCCGCTCGTCACGAACTCCACCGGGCTGTCGACGCTGCTGATGCGCTGCAGGCAGTGGTCGTGGCCGTTGAGGTACATGTCAACCCCATGGGCCTGCACGCGAAAAGAAACCACACAAAGTGTTTTACCCCATGGTTAGCCGAGCCGATAATGCATGCATGCGCAACGTTAGACGATGGTGATCGAATACCTAGTACGTACCTTGAGGAGTGGGAGGAGGTGCTCACGGAGCTCGGTGGTGTTGCCGTGCTCGCAGCCGCTGCTGACGGGGTGGTGGCCGACGACGACCTTCCACGTCGCTTTGGACGCCGCCAGGGCGTCGTCCAGGTCCTGGAGGAGGGTGGCGATGTAGGTGTCGCGGGGAGCCACGTTCCTCCAGTCGAACTTGCTCTCGTTCCAGTACTTGAGGACGAAGGGCGACGTGTCCACCAGGAAGAAGTCCACGATGTCTGCCTCCACGATGAAGGACTTGTTGACGGAGGTCCACCGGCTGTCCACCTCGCGGATGGCGGGGCTCTGCTGCGCCAGCGCGTCGCCCGTGTAGTCGTGGTTGCCGAGGACTGCATGCATGCCACACCCGTGACGCACTTGCATGGTGTACTAATCGGGAAGAGAAGGAATAGTCGCGGCAGTTATGGATGCATACCGATGTACCAAGGCTTCTGAAGGCTGGAGGCGGTGTAGATGTCGGTGAAGGACGCCATGAAGAAGGCCGTGTCGTTGTCGCCGGCGAGGCCGTCGTTGTAGAAGTTGTCGCCGGTGGAGATGACAAAATCGGCGGCCAGCTTCTCGCCGATCACTCCCATCTGTTGACACGTACACACTTTGGCCAATGACCGGGAGTTTTCTTAACGATAAGATGTAGTACAACTAATTAAATGGCCTCTCTGCTTTCGGCTACTTATATGACAAAGGGCAGCAATTAGTTTGTACTACCAACTACTTATATGACAAAGGGCCCGCTCTTATCTCTTGGCAATTAGCTACACGTGAAATGGCAGTGATGCTAAAGCATATTGTTAATAAAGCACCAATAGTTTGTAAGTAGGTGTTCATGTATTTAACTGGTACAAATTACCTACGCATCAAGAGAGGTTAGCATTCTTTAAGCACTCACATATAACTAGGTTAAACAGAAGAAGAAAAAACATACTCCCTCCGTTCCTAAATATAAGTCTTTTTAGACATTTCAAATGAATTGCAACATACAGATGTATGTAAACATATTTTAGAGTGTACATTCATTTGTTTTGCTTCGTATGTAGTCATTTTTTAGAATCTTTAAAAAGACTTATATTTAGGAATGGAGGGAGTAGAATTCAGTTTGCGAGTGTACCTGCTCGGCAACCAGTGTCTGGTTGAACTGTCCACCCCTTCCCCAGTCGCCGACGGCGAGCACGGTCAGTGACCCGTCCTCCTTGGGCGAGTGCTGCACCCGCTGCAGCTCGGCCGCCACCGGCGAGAGCAGCACCAGCGCGCTAACAAGGATCGCGATCGCCGCCATTTTCGGCCGGTCGGCGATCGAGCTAGGCGACTTGAGCTGCTAGTTGCTGGATGGAGAAGAGAGCAAAGTGGAGGCGATGGCTAGACGAGCACCCAGTCACGGGTATTTGTAGCGGCCGGCCGGGCCGGGGTAGTGCTGGAGCATTCGAGCTGAGCTTGCGTTTGGCGCCACCCCAATGATTTACGTCGGTTGGCCGCAATTAATTAAAGAGCAAGAGCTAGCGCGACTAATTGCTGATAAGATGCGTGAGTGCTACGTACTCGCGGGGCATTCAACAGCGGAGGTTGGCGCGTTGCATTGGATTGCATGCACGGACGAGATGGATGGTTTGCTTGCGGAGAACAGCCTTGGTATCCCTCAAGTTATATCCTCCGTAAGTTCTACAAGTACATACAGTGCTGTGGGATCGTGGTACTAGCTACTCTTCAAGGCTACGAGATACTCCATTGCACGCTCAAGCAAAGCTCTGTCCTTTGGACTCCCTCTCCTGGCCCTCCTTGCTTGAGATTCCGCGGCCAAAAGGTGTCTCCCAGTGATGGAGGGCGTGGCTCTCCTCTGCGGGCACTCCTGTCATGGCCAATGGTTCCTCTGCGGGCACAAATGTTTATGGTTTTGCCATGCCAGAGGATTGTGCCAAGGAGACCCTGTCTACTTGCTGCGATGATCTTAATCTAACAAAGTTGGAAGCCTGGGATATCAAGTTCGTCAAGGAAGCCATAAACATTTGTTATTGGGGGTGACTTTAACATTATTATGAAACTTCTCAAAAAAAAAGGGCACTCCTAGGCATTGGAGCTTTGTTTTTAATGCAATGGTTGAACAAGTGGGTTTAAGGGAAATAGAAATGAATGGTAGGCAATTTACTTTGGAGAACAATCTCCCTAACCCTACTTTTGAAAAGTTGGATAAGATCCTTTGTTGTATAGATCGGGAGGAAAATGACCTTGTCACTATAGTCAGTACTCCAGTTAGAGAGAATTCTGACCATACTCCTTTATTCCTAGATAAGGAGATGTCATTAACTCTGACACTTTGTTTATATTTGAAAACATTTTTTTTCTTGAGAGATGAGATAAATAAAATTGTTATTAATGTGTGAATTGACCCTCATATCATGGGATCTAATATTGAGAGGTGGCAAAACAAACTCGGGAAGCTTAGAGCCAAACTACATGGTTGGAATAGAAATATGAGCCCTTGGTATAGAGAGCTTAAAAATATATTATTACCAAGTTAGATGTTATATTGATAAATTTGATGAATTACATGGCCTCACTGCTTACATGAGGCAGGAGCAAAAGATATGATATCACAATTGGATAGGCTGATGAACCAGGAAGGACTAAAATGGAAACAGAGAGCTCAAATTGCAAAAATATTGCAAGGAGATAGTAATACCAAGTATTTTCATGCCAAGGTTAATGGGAGCCGTGTGAAAAATAGGATCTTATCTCTTGATCAGGATGAGGGGCATATCAAAGGAGATAAAGAACCTATTACTAATATTACATTTCTACAACAATATTAGATATGGACAATCAAGAGTTGTGCATCCAAAAGCTGCTGACAAAGTTAGTTTCATACTTCGGTATGGAAGAAATTAAGGAGTGTTTTTTCTGGTATGGCCCATAATAAGTCACCTTGTCCTGATGGTTTCACTGCATGATTTTATCAGCATTTTTGGTACCTGATTGAATTTGATCTGAAAGGCCTCTTTGACGATTTTCATAAGGGGGATTTGGATGTCTCTAGGCTAAACTATGGGGTTATCACTTTGGTTCCAAAAAACAAAAAGGTCTAGAAAATTCAACAGTTTAGACATGTATGTCTTCTAAATGTTAGTTTTAAAATATTTACAATGATCTTGATGAATAGGCCTAATGGGATTGCTGGGATGTAATTTCACCTATGCAAATAGCCTTTGTAAATGGAAGATATATTATGGAAGCGGTGATGATCGTTCATGAAGCTTTAAGAAACATTCATGCAAAAATATGGTCTTATCTTTAAGGTTGACTTCGAAAAAGGCTTATGATAAGGTCAAATGGCCTTTGGTATTGCAAATGCTTGAGATGGAAGGATTTCCAAGCAAATCGATCGATTGGGTTATGCCTACCATTAGTGGGGGGAATGTTAGCATTAAGGTTAATGATAACATTGGCCTTTTTTCCTACATACAAAGGTCTTTGATCTGGCAGTTGATGCTCTGGCCATAATTGTGTATAGTGCTACACATAATGGGTTGGTTAAAGGAGTGCTCGAAGATAATATTGAGCCGGGGGGGGGGGGGTAACATGCTTCAATATATAGGAGACACAATATTGCTCCTGCAAGATGATGTTGATAGTTCTCACAACTTAAATTTTATTTTGTATTTGTTTAACAAAATGTCAGGTTTAAAAAACAATTTTCAAAAAAGTTAATTGTTTCTTTGTTTTTTTTGGCGGGGGGGGGGGGGGTAACATGCTTCAATATATAGGAGACACAATATTGCTCCTGCAAGATGATGTTGATAGTTCTCACAACTTAAATTTTATTTTGTATTTGTTTAACAAAATGTCAGGTTTAAAAAACAATTTTCAAAAAAGTTAATTGTTTCTTTGTTTTTTTTGGCGGGGGGGGGGGGGTTAACATGCTGCAATATACAGGTGACACAATATTGCTCCCACAAGATTTGGGTGGTTTGCAAATTCAAATTTTGGCCTTGATGAATTAGGCTCTGTTATACAAATGTTGATGTAAGAAAGTTAACACTCATGGCATGTGGAAAATATAAGGAAATCCAAATATGTGAAAAGTATGTGCATTGCTGGGGTTAGGCCAAAGTAGGGAGATTCCCAATTTTGGAGTGGCTTGCTCAAGCATAAAGAATATTTTATTCTCTTTATGCAAGTTCATGGTGGGCAATGGGAAAAATCTAGGATTTTTGGAAGAAAATTGGATTAGGGGTAGACCTTTGAGGCCCAATTATCCTAGATTGTATGGTATTTGTTTTGATAAGAACCACTGTATACCTAAGGTTTTTAACAAGGGACTTGATGATATACGGTTTAGGAGAACCCTCTGGGGGATTCTTTAGAACTTTGGAATCATATAAAATAGGTATGTATGAAGTTTAATTGAACGACCAAGAGGATTGATCAAGTGGACCTTATTAAAAAAATGGCATCTTATTACGTGAAGCTGACTGTGGATAAGATGAAGTATCCACACATTTTCCAGTTGGGTTCGACACTCTTACTTATTGAGAAATGCTACAGTTGATCCCCTATACTTGTGGGCTATCAGATAGCGACGTAGGTCTTGTTGATATATCACTGATCTTGATGTTGTTGCTTCAATGTAGGCAGTAACCCTTGGAGAATCATGGTGGATATCACTAGGCAATACAGCTTCTGCACCATACACCAGGAAAAATGGCGTATAACCCGTCGACCTATTGGAAGTAGTCTGTATGCATGAAACTCATCGAGAGGATCAAAAGAAGGATTATGTGCTCTTTGTTGTTGCCTTTCTGGTACCGCAATAATATCTTCCCCTTGTTTTTTCCACTTATCTGTTTTTTTAATTGATGAACCCATTACTAGTATATATCTTATTTGATATGTGTGTACATATTGCGTATCTACAGAATCCGTAATCATGATATTTGGGATACTCTATTATTTGATTGCATGATCCACAGAAGCTATTCGTCATGCATTCACCCAATGTATTTCTCCAGGCTAGTAGAATAGCAATGTTTATGCTATTACAATATCACGACATTGATACCATTTCATGATAGAATATAACTAAAAGATCATTGCTGATTATTCAGTTGTGACTCTATAAAAACTAGCATTATGATGTAAATAAATATGAAATAAATAACATTAATTTATATAAAAAGTGTACAGCGTTTAGCTAGGATCAGCGAGTTTGAAAATAATAGTAATAGGAGAAATGCATGAATGCGAGATCATTATCTGAGATATTGTTGTGGCTCTCTATAAATAGCAGCAAACAGAGGAGTTTATTGGCAGTGAGCAACTAGGAACATAAGAAGAATCAGAAATAGAAAAAAGTAGTTTCTTCGCTCTCATGGCACACACTAACAGTACAAGATGGCCGACGGTCATGCGCTCCATGGCTATTGCTTTCCTGGTGCTGGCCATGATGTGTTTTACCTTCCCATCCTGCCATGCTCGCACTCGTATGTTGCAGTATATACACCTATTTTGTTGTACATCCAATTGTTCAAATTGAACAACCCATCTCTAATATATCTTGTTTGATATGTATCTACAGTTGCATCTACGAAATCTTTATATCATGGGTTTTGCAAGACGCTCAATCCCTGTGATACCGGGAGCTACTATGATTTGTGTACAAGTAAAAGACAGAACTTGGCATATTCCTGTTGCAATACCGATGTTAAGATTCCAACTTGTTGCTGCACATACACCGATGTGTCACGCCCCTAGACCAGGAGGTGATAAATCGATATCGAACAACACCAAATCCATGGATACAAGTGTTCCTCGTGTATGAATTAAATCACCAAACCAAGGTTCACAATGGAACTACAATCCAGAGAAGAGAATCAAGGATGAGAAGAGCATAGAATTAAGGTAGGCAGCAAGAGAGAATCAGTGAGAGGGGATACACTCATCTGGTACGAGGGAAGGGAGGAGCTGGAGGAGGAAGAAGGCCAAGCCAATTCTATTCTGTTCGATCCCCTTTCTCGTTGTCGACCTCTGTCTTTTGTAGCTGCAGGTTAGGCCTACTGGCCCAAAGTCCATATGACCCACGGCCCAACAGCCTATGGCCCAATCCGGACTAGGTGCGGGTGTTACACTACCGCCCCCAGAAAACATTGCTTGTCCCCAAGCAATGGATGTTGATAGCAGTACAGTACTAGAGCTCCCACAATGACATAGAACATTCTTGCTCAGCCCAGAAGTCAGACAACAAGCGCCCCTCAACAACAGTGTGAAACATCCCCCAGGATCCCAGGCCATTCCATCAAGCGTTGGCACACAACATAGTTGAGGAATCTTGAACCCAAACAACCTGTACTGTAGGTGGAAGTAGCATTCTAAGCTGATTGTTTTTGAGCGAGCACCACTAGTCATCCACTGCACCACTTCAAACAGTTCCATTTCTTTGATCAGGCAAGTGCAAACACGAGGCCCGGGACTAAAACGGCCTCTGCTCTGAGGTGGCATAATGTCCATCACAGAGCGAGCACTTGCAATCAATTTTAGCGTGCAAATTGAATGCACAAGGGTTACTTGCCAACCTCTAGGATCCCACAATTGTTCCAACCTGAAAACAAAAATTTCAGTTGTAGGAATTCTATCGGAAGTAAGCTCTGACATCTCTTTTGAGGTCCCACATATTGTAGACTGCAGTACGTCGGGATGCCAGTGCCAGCACATTTGCATATAAGCCTTCACTTTCAGTTCCAGGGTCATGAGATTTCCATGCATATTCTGATCGTGCAAAATGACCCAGCTGAACAATTGTTTTGTAGTTGCAGTGGCCACATTATTCAAATCGAAATCAACTTCGAATGTATGACCTGATACGTATATTGGCAGCACCTCAAGCAAACACAAGGAAGAAAGAATTTGCATAACTTGATCCGTAAGCTGATTGGTGAACTCCACCAGAAAAACAATATAAAATGAGCATCTGCACCTAAGCATGAAATGGCCATGTATCTAGATTGCACACTGGGATGTCACATCAAAAATGTGTTTTTCTGCTTTGTAGTCAAGAACTACCATGCATAAGGATCCTTCATAGATGTGTATATTGTTGCCAAGATACGACTTCCGTATCATGTCATCAGGGTTCACTGCGAATCTGAATCCCTTTTGTATGATGCACGTGACATCTCCCAGCATGAGGTTTAACAGTATGCCCACCACAGGTTTTCCAACCTCCACAGTGCACTTGTACAAAGCCAACCGCTTCACTGAAGATGTGTCCAACCTTGCCAGAATAATGGAAATACAATCAACTTTTGCCTCCTTTCTGTATGTTACGAAAAAATGAGCGCTGCTAACGAACACCAAGACTTTCTTGAGAGATCCCTTGATCCAAAACTGTGAAAAAACACTCTTTCCTCAGTTATAAAAGCAAGGATGAGAACACCAGGACAGAAAGCATTGTTGCGCCACACATAACATTCCTTGAGCGGGTTAGTCAAAGCAACTGAACCATATTCTTGAATTGCAAAGCAGTTGTACCTAACTGTAGGATCCTTTAGTGTTTGTTGGAACTTCCATATGGCAAATTCTGATGAGCTAACAATAGCAAGAGTGGCCAATATCAAAGTTAGCATGGCTATGCCTGGATCCCAAAGTGGCGTAGCACCCATGGTTACCTGATGCAACACCCATGGTTCCTCGGATGGAGTTGCAAGGCGTAAAATTGATTGCTTGATACCATAATATTTGCTTCCCTTCCCAGGGTCCCATTGTTTTGTAGCAACAGACTGTATCAAGGAAGTGTAGTTCCAACCCATCTCTGAATAAGTCTTAACTACAAGAAGTATTCCTGGATCCCACTTCCTAAGAGCATCTAGACTAAGTGATAGAAACAGAGGTGGGCCAGTGTCATAACTGCATACCTTGTGGATGACACACATGGTGTGATAATTCTGTGGCCGCATTTTGTTATTACCGCCTTTGCCAGGACTGAAACCATTCCTTTCCCATGAAGGTGTTATATCCAATACTAATCCGCTCATCACTACTGATTTCCACGAATTGAAAGCTCTACTTCCTGACTGAATCCTCTGATAGATGTGCTCTGCTCCATTGCAGCTGTGCAAAGTAATGGATGGAAAATATGGCCAAGGTTCAGCATGTGATCCAGACTCAGCTTGGTTGGGCACCGTACCTAGTTGCTTCATCATACCATTGACGGCATCTGCATCCAGCTGATGCTTAATGGCATATGACATGGTATCTCTTCCATTAATCTGATGACCATCCAGGTGCTCGTCCTTGCTACTCAAACTTTGAGCAATGTTTGTTGCTGCCAACATGACAACATCACCACCTTGACCATGATCAACAAGGGCCACGTCTGTGGACACTTGGGCATCCCCACAGAGCTCAGTGATTGGTGGTGACGATGCTCCTTGCAACACAGCATGTACTATGGCAAGTGGTGCCATCTCACAATCAAAATCAACAACAATTGTCTTCAAGTTGGGTAGCCTGATGACGCTGATGGATGATGGGGCGTGCTGAACGTCCAGAAGGCAGCACCCATCATAGATGCAACGTCCATGCAGTGCACCCCTAGCTTGGCTCGCCTCCAACCATGATTGAAACTCCACGAAAACCTCCATGTGTGTGGATTTATGCGACACACACAGATCGTGCACCCCATAGGCCCCGAAGAGTTGACCTAGTACCTCCTCTGTTACCTGGTGAATCAAGTGGGTGATGGTGATATGCAACACACAGCTACTGGTCGCCTCTGGTTGTATTGACATTCTGTCGAACAGGTGGTGAGCGGTGGAAAGGGGCACAAAATTTGGTGAAACTTTTCTGGGATTTGTTGAGAAATCAGCGGGTGGATCGAATGGCTCTGAATACCAATTGTCACGCCCCTAGACCAGGAGGTGATAAATCAATATCGAACAACACCAAATCCATGGATACAAGTGTTCCTCGTGTATGAATTAAATCACCAAACCAAGGTTCACAACGAAACTACAATCCAGAGAAGAGAATCAAGGATGAGAAGAGCATAGAATTAAGGTAGGCAGCAAGAGAGAATCAGGGAGAGGGGATACACTCGTCTGGTACGAGGGAAGGGAGGAGCTGGAGGAGGAAGAAGGCCAAGCCAATTCTATTCTGTTCGATCCCCTTTCTCCTTGTCGACCTCTGTCTTTTGTAGCTGCAGGTTAGGCCTACTGGCCCAAAGTCCATATGACCCACGGCCCAACAGCCTATGGCCCAATCTGGACTAGGTGCGGGTGTTACACGATGGTTCTCCTCCTTGAGTCATGCAATGTTGAATACATTTATATAATATATTGATTTCAATAAAGATGTTTTTAAACAATCGAGTTAATTAGGGAGGTCATAGGGCACTCTCGGTTCCCATTTCACTTTTACCCAAAAGCATGACACCAAGGTTTACACCCATGCACCAACTGATGCAGAGACGAAATGCAGCCCAGAAGTAATTGACTATATTAGCAATTTTTCGATTAATTTGATCCAAGAAATAATCGTGATGATGGCATTAATAGTGTTGAAAATATATTGATATTCAATCATGTAAGCACATACTACGCAAACAGTAGACACATCTATGTATGACGGTAGTATGGCTAACAAGAAATGATCAAGAGAAGGATAGGTGATTTATATCCTCTAGTAGACCAGGCAGAAATTGCGGCAATGACAATGGTCGTGTCCTCAGCGACCTTCTTCTCAGCTTCAAGCTTCTCGGCGGCTAGTCGGTCAGCTTCGGTCTCCATGTCGGGGAACGTAGCATGAAATTTCAAAAAAAATCCTACGCTCATGCAAGATCTATCTTGGAGATGCATAGCAAGGAGAGGGGGAGAGTGTGTCCATGTACCCTCGTAGACCGAAAGCGGAAGCGTTAGCTTAATGCAGTTGATGTAGTCGAATGTCTTCTCGATCCA
This sequence comes from Triticum urartu, assembly GCF_003073215.2. Lineage (NCBI taxonomy): Eukaryota > Viridiplantae > Streptophyta > Magnoliopsida > Poales > Poaceae > Triticum > Triticum urartu. The sequence goes on along the minus strand of NC_053023.1, from coordinate 590,589,290 downwards.
AGCAATCAAGCACCGAACATACGGCACCTCCGAGTTCTGCACACGTTCAGCTTGATGATGTCCCTCGAACTCTTGATCCAGCAAAGTGTCGAGGGAGAGTTCCTTCAGCACGACGGTGTGGTGACGGTGATGGTGAAGTGATCCGCGCAGGGCTTCTCCTAAGCACTACGTGAATATGACCGGAGGCATAAACTGTGGAGGAGGGCGCCGCACACGGCTTGGAACAATTGATGTGTGTTAGAGGCGCCCCCACCCCCGTATATAAAGGAGGAAGAGGGGAGGAGGTCGGCCCTAGGCGCGCCCCAAGTAGGAGGAGTCCTACTTGGGCTCCTAGTAGGATTCGCCCCCCCTTCCTTTTACTGGAGGGGAAAGGGGGAAGGAGAGAGAGAGAGGGAGAAGGAAAGGGGGCGCCGCCCCCTCCCCTGGTCCATATTGTGGGGGGCGCGCCACCCCTATGTGGTCTGGTGTGCCTCCCTCCTATGGCCCATATGGGCCATATCTTCCCCCAGGGGGTTCCGGTAACGCTCCCGGTACTCCTATACGTACCTGATACATTCTGAAACACTTACGGTGTCCGAATACTATCGTCTAATATAACAATCTTTACCTCTCGACCATTTCGAGACTCCTCGTCATGTCCGTGATCTCATCCGGGACTCCGAACAACATTCGGTCACCAAATGACATAACTCATATAATACAAATCGTCATCGAACGTTAAGCGTGCGGACCCTGCGGGTTCAAGAACTATGTAGACATGATCGAGACACCTCTCCGGTCAATAACCAACAGTGGAACTTGGATGCTCATATTGGTTCCTACATATTCTATGAAGATCTTTATCGGTCAAACCGTAATGACAACATACGTCATTCCCTTTGTCATCGATCTGTTACTTGCCTGAGATTCGATCGTCGGTATCTTCATACCTAGTTCAATCTCGTTACCGACAAGTCTCTTTACTCGTTCCATAATGCATCATCCCGCAACTAACTCATTAGTCACATTGCTTGCAAGGCTTATCATGATGTGCATTACCGAGAGGGCCCAGAGATACCTCTCCGATACTCGGAGTGACAAATCCTAATCTCGATCTATGCCAACCCAACAAACACCTCCAGAGATACCTGTAGAGCATCTTTATAATCACCCAGTTACGTTGTGCCGTTTGATAGCACACAAGGTATTCTTCCGGTATTCAGGAGTTGCATAATCTCATAGTCAAAGGAATATGTATAAGGCATGAAGAAAACAATAGCAATGAAACTTAACGATCATAATGTTAAGCTAACAGATGGGTCTTGTCCATCACATCATTATCCTAATGATGTGATCCCGTTCATCAAATGACAACACATGTCTATGGTTCGGAAACTTAACCATCTTTGATTAATGAGCTAGTCTAGTATAGGCTTACCAGGGACACTGTGTTTTGTCTATGTATCCACACACCTATCAAGTTTCCAGTTAATACAATTCTAGCATGAATAATAAACATTTATCATGATATAAGGAAATATAAATAACAACTTTATTATTGCCTCTAGGGCATATTTCCTTCAGTCTCCCACTTGCACTAGAGTCAATAATCTAGATTACATTGTAATGATTCTAACACCCATGGAGTCTTGGTGCTAATCATGTTTTGCTCGTGGAAGAGGCTTAGTCAACGGATCTGCCACATTCAAATCCGTATGTATTTTGGAATCTCTATGTCTCCCTCCTTGACTTGATCGCGGATGGAGTTGAAGCGTCTCTTGATGTGTTTGGTTCTTTTGTGAAATCTGGATTCCTTCGCCAAAGCAATAGCTCCAATATTGTCACAAAGGATTTTCATTGGATCCGATGCACTGGGTATTACACCTAGATTGGATATGAACTCCTTCATCCAGACTCCTTCATTTGCTGCTTCGGAAGCAGCTATGTACTCCGCTTCACACATAGATCCCGCCATGATGCACTACTTGGAACTGCACCAATTGATAGCTCCACCATTCAATATAAATACGTATCCGGTTTGTGACTTAGAGTCATCCGGATCAGACTCATATAAATAGAACAACCATTATTCTCTGATTTAAATGAATAATCGTCTCGCATCAAACAAGATCCAGATATAATGTTCATGCTCAACGCTGGCACCAAATAACAATTATTCAGGTCTAAAACTAATCCCGACAATAGATGTAGAGGTAGCGTGCCGACCGCGATCACATCGACTTTGGAACCATTTCCCACGCACATCGTCACCTCATCCTTAGCCAATCTTCGTTTAATCTGTAGCCCCTGTTTTGAGATGCAAATATGAGCAACAGAACCAGTATCAAATACCCATGCGCTACTACGAGCATTAGTAAGGTACACATCAATAACATGTATATCAAATATACCTTTCACTTTGCCATCCTTCTTATCCGCCAAATACTTGGGGCAGTTCCGCTTCCAGTGACCAGTCCCTTTGTAGTAGAAGCACTCAGTCTCAGGCTTAGGTCCAGACTTGGGCTTCTTCACTTGAGCAGCAACTTGCTTGCCGTTCTGCTTGAAGTTCCCCTTCTTCCCTTTGCCCTTCTTCTTGAAACTAGTGGTCTTGTTAACCATCAAGACTTGACGCTCCTTCTTGATTTCTACCTCCGCAGCCTTTAGCATCGCCAAGAGCTCGGGAATTGTCTTATCCATCCCATGATATTATAGTTCATCATGAAGCTTTTGTATCTTGGTGGCAGTGATTGAAGAACTCTGTCAATGACACTATCATCAGGAAGATTAATTCCCAGTTGAGCCAAGTGGTTGTGGTACCCACACATTCTGAGTATATGTTCACTGACAGAACTATTCTCCTCCATCTTGCATCTATAGAAATTATTGGAGACTTCATATCTCTCAATTCGGGCATTTGCTTGAAATATTAACTTCAACTCCTGGAACATCTCATATGCTCCATGACGTTCAAAACTTTGTTGAAGTCCCGATTCTAAGCCATAAAGCATGGCACACTCAACTATCGAGTAGTCACCAGCTTTGCTCTGCCAGATGTTCATAACATCTGGAGTTGCTCCTGCAGCGGGTCTTGCACTTAGCGGTGCTTCCAGGATGTAATTCTTTTGTGAAGCAATGAGGATAATCCTCAAGTTACTAACCCATTCCGTGTAGTTTCTACCATCATCTTTCAACTTAGCTTTCTCTAGGAACGCATTAAAATTCAAGGGAACGGTAGTTCGGGCCATTGATCTACAACAACCTAGACATGCAAAATACTATCAGGTACTAAGTTCATGATAAATTAAAGTTCAATTAATCATATTACTTAAGAACTCCCACTTAGATAGACATCCCTCCAGTCATCTAAATGATCGTGTGATCCATATCAACTAAACCATGTTCGATCATCACGTGAGATGGAATAGCTTTCAATGGTGAACATCACTATGTTGATCATATCTGCTATATGATTCACATTCGACCTTTCGGTCTCGGTGTTCCTAGGCCATATCTGCATATGCTAGGCTCATCAAGTTTAAACCGAGTATTCTGTGTGTGCAAAACTGGCTTGCACCCGTTGTATGTGAACATAGAACTTATTACACCCGATCATCATGTGGTGTCTCGGCACGACGAACTGTGGCAACGGTGCGTACTTAGGAAGAACACTTGTACCTTGAAATTTGGTGAGGGATCATCTTATAATGCTACCGCCGTACTAAGCAAAATAAGATGCATAAAGTATAAACATCACATGCAATCGAAATAAGTGATATGATATGGCCATCATCATCTTGTGCCTCTGGTCTTCATCTCCACAGCACCGTCATGATCACCATCGTCACCGGCTTGACACCTTGATCTCCATTGTAGCTTCGTTGTCGTCTCGCCAACTATTGCTTGTACGACTATCACTACCACTTAGTGATAAAGTAAAGCAATTACATGGCGATTGCATTTCATACAATAAAGCGACAACCATAAGGTTCCTGTCAGTTGCCGATAACTTTTATAAAAAATGATCATCTCATACAAAAATTTATATATCATCACGTCTTGACCATATCACATCACAACATGCCCTGCAAAAACAAGTTAGACGGCCTCTACTTTGTTGTTGCAAGTTTTACATGGCTGCTACGGGCTTCTAGCAAGATTCATTCTTACCTACGCATCAAAACCACAATGATTTTTCATCAAGTGTGTTGTTTTGACCTTCAACAAGGACCGGGCGTAGTCAAACTCGATTCAACTAAAGTTGGAGAAACAGACACCCGCCAGCCACCTGTGTGCAAAGCACGTCGGTAGAACCACTCTCATGAACACGGTCATGTAATGTCGGTCCGGGCCGCTTCATCCAACAATACCACTGAATCAAAGTAAGACGTTGCTGGTAAGCAGTATGACTATTATCGCCCACAACTCATTGTGTTCTACTCCTGCATATAACATCTACGCATAGACCTGGCTCGGATGCCACTGTTGGGAACGCAATATTTCAAAAAAATTACCTACGATCGTGCAAGATCTATCTAGGAGATGCATAGCAACGAGACGGGAGAGTGTGTCCACATACCCTCGTAGACTGAAAGCGGAAGCGTTCAGTAACGCAGTTGATGTAGTCGAACGTCTTCACGATCCAACCGATCCAAGTACCAAATGTACGGCACCTCCGTGTTCAGCACACGTTCAACACGATGATGTCCCTCGAGCTCTTGATCCAGTTGAGGACGAGGGAGAGTTCCATCAGCACGATGGCGTGGCGACGGTGATGATGAAGTTACCGGCGCATGGCTTTGCCTAAGCACTACGACGATATGACCGAGGTGTGTAACTATGGAGGGGGCACCGCACACGGCTAAAAGAAGACTTATTGTTCCTTTGGGGTGCCCCCTCCCACATATATAAAGGAGGGGGGAAGAGGAGGCCGGCCCTATGTGCCCCCTCCCACATATATAAAGGAAGGAGGAAGAGGAGAGAAGGAAGGAGGGGGGCGCCGCCCCCACCCCTTGTCCAATTCGGATTGGCAAGGGGGGGCGCCACCTCCTGGTCGGCCCTCTCTCTTCTCCACAAAGGCCCATGGTGGCCCATTAACCTCCCGGGGGTTCCGGTAACCCCCGGTACTCCGAAACTCATCCGAATCAACCCGAACCATTCCATTGTCCGAATGTAACCTTCCAATATATGAATATTTACCTCTCGGCCATTTTGAGACTCCTCGTCATGTCCGTGATCTTACCCGAGACTCCAAACAATCTTCGGTCATCAAATCACATAACTCATAATACAAATCGTCATCAAACATTAAGCGTGCGGACCCTACGGGTTCGAGAACTATGTAGACATGACCGAAACACATCTCCGGTCAATAACCAATAGCAGAACCTGGATGTTCATATTGGTTCCTACATATTCTACGAAGATCTTTATCGGTCAAACCGCATAACAACATACGTTGTTCCCTTAGTCATCAGTATGTTACTTGCCCGAGATTCGATCATCGGTTCATCATACCTAGTTCAATCTCGTTACCGGCAAGTCTCTTTACTTGTTCCGTAATGCATCATCCCGTGACTAACTCATTAGTCACATTGCTTGCAAGGCTCATAGTGATGTGCATTACCAAGAGGGCCTAGAGATACCTCTCTGATACACGGAGTGACAAATTCTAATCTCGATCTATGCCAACTCAACAAACACCATCGGAGACACTTGTAGAGCATCTTTATAATCACCCAGTTACGTTGTGACGTTTGATAGGACACAAGGTGTTCCTCCGGTATTCGGGAGTTGCATAATCTCATAGTCAGAGGAACATGTATAAGTCATGATGAAAGCAATAGCAGAAAAACTAAACGATCATTAAGCTAAGATAACGGATGGGTCTTGTCCATCACATCATTCTCTAATGATGTGATCCCGTTCATCAAATGACAACACATGTCTATGGTTAGGAAACTTAACCATCTTTGCTTAATGAGCTAGTCAAGTAGAGGCATACTAGGGACACTTTGTTTGTTTGTGTATTCACACATGTACTAAGTTTCCAGTTAATACAATTCTAGCATGAATAATAAAGATTTACCATGATATAAGGAAATATAAATAACAACTTTATTATTGCCTCTAGGGCATATTTCCTTCAAGGTGATCATGTAAGGTTGGTACGGGCCACTTCATCCAACAATACCGCCGAATCAAAATAAGACGTTGGTGGTAAGCATTATGACTATTATCGCCCACAACTCTTTGATTTCTACTCGTGCATATCATCTTCGCATAGACCTAGCTCGGATGCCACTATTGGGGAACGTAGCATGCAATTTCAAAAAAAAAAAATCCTACGCTCACGCAAGATCTATCTAGGAGATGCATAGCAACGAGAGGGGGAGAGTGTGTCCACATACCCTCGTAGATCGAAAGCGGAAGCGTTAGCTTAACGCGGTTGATGTAGTCGAACGTCTTCTCGATCCAAGCGATCAAGCACCGAACGAACGGCACCTCCGATTTTTGCACACGTTCAGCTCAATGACGTCTCTTGAACTCTTGCTCCAGCAAAGTGTCGAGGGAGAGTTCCGTCAGCACGACAGCGTGGGGACGGTGATGGTGAAGTGATCCGCGCAGGGCTTCACCTAAGCACTACGTGAATATGACCGGACGCGTAAACTGTGGAGGGGGCCCCGCACATGGCTTGGAACAATTGATGTGTGTTATAGGTGCCCCCACCCTCGTAAATAAAGGAGGGAGAGGGGAGGAGGCCGGCCCTAAGCGCGCCCCAAGTAGGAGGAGTCCTACTTGGGCTCCTAGTAGGATTCGCCCCCCTTCCTTTTACCGGAGGGGGAAAGGGGGAAGGAGAGAGAGAGAGAGGGAGAAGGAAAGGGGGTCGTCGCCCCCTCCCCTAGTCCAATTCGGACTCCTCCCTTGTGGGGGGCGCGCCACCCCTAGGTGGGCTGGTGTGCCTCCCTCCTATAGCCCATATCTTCCCCCAGGGGGTAATACGTCTCCAACGTATCTATAATTTTTTTATTGTTCCATATTGTTTTATTATCAATCTTGGATGTTTTATAATCATTTTGTAGTCATTTTATATCATTTTTTGGTACTAACCTATTGACATAGTGCCCAATGCCAGTTCTTGTTTTTTTCATGTTTTTTACATCGCAGGAAATCAACCACCAGGGCGCGCTAGGGCGGTTGCACCTGGGGGAGTCCCGAGGAGGGGACAACCCACCAGGGCGCGCCAGGAGGCCCTGGCGCGCCCTGGTAGGTTGTGCCCACCTCGGGACTCCCCCCAGGTGCAACCAGGGCCCATCTACTTCCTTTTGGCCCATAAAAAATCATCATAAAGTTTCGTGCCATTTGGGGATCCTCTAGAATCTTTTCGAGTGCTCGTTCGAGAACTACGATCTTTGCCCTAGCATGCCCTGGTGGGTTGTTCCCACCTCGGGTACCCCCTGGACCGCCTCTTTGCTCTATAAATACCCCAAAAATCCCAGAACCCTAGGGGAGTCGATGAAATACTCATCCAGCCGCCGTAGAGTCCAGAATCAACAGATCCAATCTAGACACCATCACGGAGGGGTTCACCACTTCCATTGGTGCCTCTCTAATGATGCGTGAGTAGTTCTTTGTAGACCTTCGGGTCCGTAGTTAGTAGCTAGATGGCTTCATCTCTCTCTCTCTCTTGGTCCTCAATACAATGGTATGTTGGAGATGCATATGATGTAACTCTTTTGCGGTGTGTTTGCTGGGATCGATGAACTTCGAGTTTATGATCAGATCTATGTTTTTATATCCATGGAAGTATTTGAGTTTCTTTGATCTCTTTTATGCATGATCTCTAATAGCCTCATATTTCTTCTCCGATATTTGGGTTTTGTCTTGCCAACTTGATCTATTTGTCTTGCAATGGGAAGAGGTGCCCGGTAGTGGGTTCGATCTTACGGTGCTTGATCCTAGTGACAGAAAGGGAACCGGCACGTATGTATCGTTGCTACTAAGGATAAAAAGACAAGATCTATATCTACCGCCATATAGATAAATGGATCTTGTCTACATCATGTCATCATTCTTATGGCATTACTCCATTTTTCCATGAACTTAATACACTAGATGCATGCTGGATAGCGGTCGATGTGTGGAGTAATAGTAGTAGATACAGGCAGGAGTCAGTCTACTAATCTTGGACATGATGCCTATGTAATGATCATTGCCTTGATATCGTCATAATTATTTCGAGTTCAATCAATTGCCCAACAGTAATTTGTTTACCCATCGTTTGCTATTTTTCTCGAGAGAAGCCACTAGTGAAACCTACGGCCCCCGGGTCTTATTTCTCATATGTTTGCCTTTGCGATCTACTTTTTCCTTGCTTTTTTCGGATCTATTAAACCAAAAATACTTTTCTGCACTTTATTTTATTTGCGATCTATTTATCCAATCTATTACAAGCTTTTTACCGTCACGCACCAATTTCTGGCGCTGTTACCCGAAAGGGATTGACAACCCCTTTAACACGTCGGGTCGCGAGGTGTTGTTATTTGTGTGCAGGTGATGTTTACATTGTGTTGCCTGGTTCTCCTACTGGTTCGATATCTTGGTTTCATAACTGAGGGAAATACTCTACCGTCGTTGTGCTACATCATCCCTCCCTCTCCAGGGAAATACCGACGTAGTTCCAGGCATCTGCCATCAAGGAGAATTTCTGGCGCAGTTGCCTGGGAGAATCAAGTCAAGATAGCCTCATGTCAACTCGCCAATTTCTGGCGCCGTTGCCGGGGAGTATCTTCAACATAACCAAGTTTCTAATCACAAATCTTATCTCCTCGCAATTTACATTATTTGCCATTTTCCTCTCGTTTTCCTCTCCCCCACTTCACAAAAATTTGCCGTTTTATTCGCCCCTCTTGTTCCGTTCGCCGTTTTCTTGCCGGATCTGTTTTTGAGTGCAATCTTGTTGTGTGGTCATCATGACTCAAGAGAACACCAAGTTATGTGATTTCTCAAATACCAACAACAATGATTTTATTGGCACTCCTCTTGCTCCTCCCGCCACTAGTGCGGAGACTTGTGATATTAATACCGCTTTGCTGAATCTTGTTATGAAAGACCAATTTTCTGGTACTCCTAATGAGGATGTCGCGTCCCATCTTAATACCTTCGTGGAATTATGCGATATGCAAAAGAAAAAATATGTGGACAATGATGTGGTCAAGATGAAATTATTTCCATTTTCATTGCGTGATTCTGCAAAAATTTGGTTCTCTTCTTTGCCTCGCAATAATATCGACTCTTGAAATAAGTGCAAAGATGCTTTTATCACTAAGTATTTTCCTCCCGCAAAAATTATTTCCCTTAGAACCCAGATCATGAATTTCAAGCAACTTTAACATGAGTATGTTGCGCAATCTTGGGAAAGGATGAAAATGATGCTAAGGAATTACCCAACTCATGGGTTAAATCTTTGGGTGATCATACAAAAAATTTATGCGGGATTGAATTTTGTTTCTCGTAATCTTTTAGATTCCGCCGCAGGTGGTACTTTTATGGAAATTACTTTGCGTGAAGCCACCAAATTGCTTGATAATATCATGGCAAATTATTCACAATGGCATACCGAAAGAGCTCCTACTAGTAAAAAAGTTAATTCGGTTGAAGAAATTTCTTCTTTAAGTGATAAAGTTGATGCTCTTGTGAAATTGGTTGCTAGTAAAAGTGCTCCTATTGATCTTAATGATATGCCTTTGTCTACTTTGATTGAGCAAAATAGTGATGCCATTGATGTGAATTTTATTTCTCGCAATAATTTCAACAATAATGCGTATAGAGGTAATTTTAATCCTAGGCCTTTTCCTAGTAATTCCTCTAACAATTATGGTAATTCCTATGGAAACAAATCTTATAATAATAATATGAACACCTCTGATCTTGAGAATAATATTGAAGAATTTACCAACACACAAAAAAATTTCAACACTTCCATAGAAGAAAAGTTGAACAAAATTGATGATTTGTCTAGAAGTGTTGATAGAATTGCTCATGGTGTGGAAAGTCTCAAGATGAAAATTTTTGTGCCTAAAGTAGATGAATCAATTAAACATGTTTATGTTTCTAAGGATGAAAGTAAGAAAAGAACTGCTATGCTTAGAGCTGAAAGAGACTTTTTGGAAAAGCTTTTTCTAGTGATTATTCTTGCAAAAGTGATGAAGATCTTAAAATGATTGGTGTTTCTTCTATTGATTCCTTGTTTAGTAAAGTTAAGAATGATGAAAAAGGTACTGGAGAAGAGTCAACTTTAGGTAGAAGGCGTCCCAATATTTCGGAGGGTGAAAATCTTGTTGGGAAAATTGATGAAAGTGGGTTTGGAGAGGTCAAAACTTTAACTAGTGATGCACCCACTATTTCGGGTTACAAAGACTTTAATTATGATAGTTTCTCTTTGATTGATTCTATTTCTTTGTTGCAATCCATGATAAATTCACCCCATGCTTATGAACAAAATAAAGCTTTTACTAAACATATTGTTGATGTTATGATGAAAGCTCTTGAAGAAAAATTGGAATTAGAAGTTTCAATTCCTAGAAAATTGTATGATGAATGGGAACCTACTATCAAAGTCAAGATTAAAAATTATGAGTGTTTTGCTTTGTGTGACTTGGGTGCTAATGTTTCCACAATTCTGAAATCTTTATGTGATGTGCTTGGTCTTACCAATCTTGAAGAATGTTCCTTGAATTTGCACTTGGCGGACTCTACTATTAAAAAGCCTATGGGAAGAATTAATGATGTTGAAAATAGGAATTATGTGCCCATAGATTTTATTGTTCTTGATATTGATTGCAATCCGTCTTGTCCAATTATTCTTGGTAGACCGTTTTTACGCACTAACGGTGCCGTGATTGATATGAAAGAAGGCAATATTAAGTTCCAATTTCCTTTGAGGAAGGGTATGGAACACTTTCATAGAACTATAATTAAGCCACCTTATGAATCAATCATGATGGCATCTTATGGATCTTGAACAAAAGATGACAAAACTTAGATCCTTGCTTTATGCCTAGCTAAGGGCGTAAAACTATAGCGCTTGTTGGGAGGCAACCCAATGAATAAATTTTATTTTTGCTTTTTTGCTTTCTGTTCTTGAGTGTTAGCACAATTATGCTACTGTTATGATTGTGTTTTTTATGTTTTAATTAGTGTTTGTGCCACGTAAAGCCTTTGGGGTCTTCTTGGGCAATAGTTGTTTGATCTTGCTGAAAAAAACAGAAAGTTTTCGCTCACAAAATTAATTTTCGTTTTTTACCAGAGAGCGATAAAATAGCCATTCCACTTGCAGTAGATAATTATACAAATTTCTCAGGTCGTCCTAATTTTTCATGGTTTTTGTAGTTACAGAAGTATTCTAAATAGTCAGATTGCTACAGACTGTTCTGTTTTGACAGATTCTGTTTTCTTTGTGTTGTGTGCTTATTTTGATGGCTCTATGGTATTCTTTGATGAGTTTTTTCCATAGAACAGTTGGAATACAATAGATATAATACAAAAACAAAATATGAATTGGTTTGATAAAGCACTTATAGTAGTGGTTTATTATTCTTATACTAACGGATCTCACGAAGGCTTTGTTGAGTTTTGTGTGATTGAAGTTTTCAAGTTTTGGATTATCCTACAATGGACGAAGGAAGGATGTAAGAGCCTAAGCTTGGGGATGCCCCGGCATCGGAAGCTATTATCCAAGAATGAGAAACCAACTAAGCTTGGGGATGCCCCCGAGTGGCATCCCCGCTTTCTTCCGACAACTATCGGTATTTTACTCAAGACTATATTTTTATTCGTCACATGATATGTGTTTTGCTTGGAGCATCTTGTATGATATGTGTCTTTGCTTGTTTTATTTTGTGTTTTAAGTTATCAATCCTTGCTGGACACACCTTTTTGAGAGAGCCAAAATTATGCATGACTTGTTAGAATTGCTCTCTATGCTTCACTTAAATCATCTATGAGCTAGGACTTGCTCTAGTGCTTCACTTATATCTTTTTTGCACGGTGTGCTTTGTTATTTTTGAAGAAATACTCTCTTACTTCACTTATATTTGTTTGAGAGTTAGTAAAATTTTGAATAAATTCTCTCTTGCTTCACTTAAATTATTTTGAGAGAAAGAAAACTTGTTATGCTCATGATCTTCACTTATATTTGGTCGAGCTTATGAAAAGCAACTCATGAAAATTAGTGCCAAAGTGATAGATATCCAAGAAGGATAAAGTAAAATAAAATGTCATGAAGATCATTGGATAAAATAAACTTGATTCTTTGTAATAGTTTTGAGATATGATGATGTGATATGTGAGTTATGTTGATGAGTAATTGTGCTTTAGTAAGAATATTGGTGTTAAGGTTTGTGATTCCCTATGCATGCATGAAAGTAAATAGTCATGCGATGAAAATTATATCCTACTTGTGGTACATTATTCGATGTTAATTATGCTTATGCTTGCTTATGAGATTATTCGTTTCTTGGTTGGTCGCTTCCCAATCTTTTGCTAGCCTTCATTTTGCACTAAGTATGACTTCTACTTGTGCATCCAAAATCATTTAAACCAGTTTTGGCACATGAGTCCACTATATCTACCTATATGCGGTATTATTTTGCCGTTCTAAGAAAATTTGCATTTGCCATCTCTAATTTTCAAAATAAACTTCTCTTTTGTGTGTTTGTTTCGCTCGCGGAACGGTAACGGGTGGCAAATATTTTCCATGCTAGATGTGTTATTCTCAAGATGAGTGTTTATTCACTTGTCATTGTACAAGAGTAAGGCAAGGGTATTAGGGATGCCCAGTCCCGAAATGCAAAAACAAAAATGAATTTACTTTATGTTGTCAAATAATAAATTCCTTGGAAAGTTTTGGTATGGAGGGCACCCGTGGATACGGCTAGCCATGGAAAGTGAAAGTTATGGGGGAAAAGGAATAAATTTTATTTTCTGTTTGGGAACCGCCTATGGCATATCTAGCATGGAAACTGTTCGGAACTCTAAGTCGTTTTTGTTGGTGGGATGGATACACCTCCCAAAATGTTTTTATCTCAGATTTTTCGCTTTGAGCTCTGGCACCTGTACAAATCCCTACTTCCCTCTGTGAAGGGACTTTCTTTTACTATTGTGCAGTTTTTATTTTGAAATTTGAGTCTCCATCTTCTCTCATAAAAAGCACCAACTAGGAGGCAATATGACCGTGCTCAAGTATTGAGTGTAGGTAATATTCGAGTGTGTTTCATGAATGGATCAATGTTTGAGCATGATAGGCTAGGGATAACTTACTTTAGTGTTGATATTTTGAAAGACGTGGTTGCTTGTTGATATGCTTGAGTATCTAAATTATTGTGTCAAAACTAGACTATTGCTTTGAGTCGCATAAAAGTCCAAATGTCCATGCTATAAAGAAAAGAATATGATATGACTTGATGAACAACACTCCACATCAAAAATTCTGTTTTTATCACTTACCTACTCGAGGACGAGTAGGAGTTAAGCTTGGGGATGTTGATACGTCTCCAACATATCCATAATTTTTTACTGTTCCATGCTGTTTTATTATCAATCTTGGATGTTTTATAATCATTTTATAGTTATTTTATATCATTTTTGGTAATAACCTATTGACATAGTGCCCAGTGTCAGTTCCTGTTTTTTCCATGTTTTTTACATCGTAGGAAATCAATATCAAACGAGTCCAAATGGCACAAAACTTCACGATGATTTTTTATGGGCCAAAAGGGAGCAGATGGGCCCTGGTTGCACCTGGGGGAGTCCCGAGGAGGGGACAACCCACCAGGGTGTGGCGCGCCCTGGTGGGTTGTGCCCACCTCGGGTACCCCCCCAGACCGCCTCTTTGCTCTATAAATACCCCAAAAATCCCAGAACCCTAGGGGAGTCGACGGAATATTCATCCAGCCGCCGTAGAGTCCAGAATCACCAGATCCAATCTAAACACCATCACGGAGGGGTTCACCACTTCCATTGGTGCCTCTCCGATGATGCGTGAGTAGTTCTTTGTAGACCTTCGGGTCCGTAGTTAGTAGCTAGATGGCTTCATCTCTCTCTCTCTTGATCCTCAATACAATGGTTTGTTGGAGATGCATATGATGTAACTCTTTTGCGGTGTGTTTGCTGGGATCGATGAACTTTGAGTTTATAATCAGATCTATATTTTTATATCCATGAAAGTATTTGAGTTTCTTTGATCTCTTTTATGCATGATCTCTAATAGCCTATTTCTTCTCCGATATTTGGGTTTTGTCTGGCCAACTTGATCTATTTGTCTTGCAATGGGGGTTCGATCTTACGGTGCTTACGGTGCTTGATCCCAGTGATAGAAAGGGAACGGACACATATGTATCGTTGCTACTAAGGATAAAAAGACGAGATCTATATCTACCGCCATATAGATAAACAGATCTTGTCTACATCATGTCATCGTTCTTATTGCATTACTCCGTTTTCCATGAACTTAATACACTAGATGCATGCTGGATAGCGGTCGATGTGTGGAGTAATAGTAGTAGATGTAGGCAGGAGTCGGTCTATTAATCTTGGACGTGATGCTGATGTAATGATTATTGCCTGGATATCGTCATAATTATTTGAAGTTCTATCAATTGCCCAATAGTAATTTGTTTACCCACTGATACGTCCATTTTGCATCATGCTTTTATATCGATATTTATTGCATTATGGGATGTTGTTACGCATTATGTCACAATACTTATGCCTATTCTCTCTTATTTTACAAGGTTTACATAAAGGGGGGATGCCGGCAGCTGGAATTCTGGGCTAGAAAAGGAGCAAATATTAGAGACATATTCTGCACATCTCCAAAAGTCCTGAAACTCCACGAGAATTATTTTCAGAATATATAAAAAATATTGAGCAAAGAAAGTACCAGAGGGGGCCCACCCATCGTCCACGAGGGTGGGGACGCGCCCTACCCCCTGGGTGTGCCCCTGCCTCGTGGGCCCTCTGGTGGCCCTCTGATGCCCATCTTTGGCTATATGGAGTCTTTCATCGAGGAAAAAATCATAAGCTAGCTCACAGGACGAAACCCCGCCGCCACAAGGCGGAACCTTGGCGGAACCAATCTAGGGCTCTGGCGAAGCTGTTCTGCCGGTGAAACTTCCCTCCGGGAGGGGGAAATCATCACCATCATCATCACCAACTATCCTCTCATCGGGAGGGGGTCAATCTCCTTCAACATCTTCACCAGCACCATCTCATCTCAAACCATAGTTCAACTCTTGTATCCAATATTTGTATCCGAACCTCAGATTGGTACCTGTTGGTTGCTAGTAGTGTTGATTACTCCTTGTAGTTGATGCTAGTTGGTTTACTTGGTGGCAGATCGTATGTTCAGATCCATTATGCATATTAATACCCCTCTGATTATGAACATGAATATGCTTTGTGAGTAGTTATGTTTGTTCCTAGGACATGGGAGAAGTCTTGCTATAAGTAGTCATGTGAATTTGGTATTCGTTCGATATTTTGATGAGATGTATGTTGTCTTTCCTCTAGTGGTGTCATGTGAACGTCGACTACATGACACTTCACCATTGTTTGGGCCAAGAGGAAGGCATTGGGAAGTAATAAGTAGATGATGGGTTGCTAGAGTGACAGAAGCTTAAACCCTAGTTTATGCGTTGCTTCGTAATGGGCTGATTTGGATCCATATGTTTCATGCTATGGTTAGGTTTACCTTAATACTTCTGTTGTAGTTGCGGATGCTTGCAATAGTGGTTAATCATAAGTGGGATGCTTGTCCAAGGAAGGATAGTACCCAAGCACCGGTCCACCCACATATCAAACTATCAAAGTACCGAACGTGAATCATATGAGCGTGATGAAAACTAGCTTGACGATAATTCCCATGTGTTCTCGGGAGCGCTTTCCTTCATATATGAGTTTGTTGTAACGCCCCAAGACCGGAGCTTTAGTTGCCTTCCATGGTTTCCGGTTTTCGTCGTGTGTTTTGTTTTATCTGTTGCATTCATCTTTGCATCTTGTGCATTGCATCTGTCATCATGCCATTATTATTGCAACCGTTTCAAAACTCTTTTAAATAAATCGTATGGATCTTTGATCCATTTAAATCGAGGGAAGGATGACTTCTCTTTATAACATATCCTCCTGATATTAGGGAGCTATATTAAATATTCCATTTTCGGAATCACCCTCAAACACACTTGCAGTTTAAATTATATGCCTTTCATAATTTCCTTTCCAACCTTCTCCAAACCCTATGCCCAATTCTTTCCCTAACCTTTGCTCTTCTCTCTTTTTCTCCTTCCTTTTTTTCTGTAAGAGAAGAGAAGTAAGGAGAGAGGGAGCCCAGCTACCAACCCATTTTGGCCCAAGGCCCAGCCGCCCCCACCAGCTCCATAACCCTAGCTACCCCGATCCCCTACACTCGATCCCCATCTCTCCCTCTCGTTCCTATCCACCGCCACACACGCTCGCACAGAGGAGCGACGCCCTTGCCCCATTCCCGGCCGCCTCTCCCCTGCGTCCATCCTCGTCCCGAGCCACCACCAACCACCACGAGCTCCACCACGGGCCCTGACATCGGCGACCGGCGCCGTCCCATCCGCGCCTCCTCCTCCCTCCGCTTGGCCACGACGCCCCGCGCCTCTCCACTGCCTGCATCCCCATGGTGCCCGACCTCGGCTCCTCCGTCGAACCCCGACCTCGCCGCCCCGGTCGCCCCCATCGTGCTGCTTCACCTCGCCCGGCCCTGTGCCACCTCGTCCACATCGCTCTTCAGCTCGTGGCCACCGGCGACCACCTCATCTCGTCGCCACCTTGCACCAGCGCCGCGACTTACTCCTCTGCTCGCGAGTCCCTGCTTCGCCGCTGCGCCTCCCCTGGCCTCACCGCCTCGCTGCAGTGTTCTTCCTCGAGCCACCCCTTCATGGTTCCTCTTTGCTGTGGACCACCAAGTACCACTGCCCCGAGTCTTTGCCTTGCTTCGTGTTGGATTGAAGACCGAGACAAGACCGCCAAGATGCATCCTGGTGTCGCCGAAGACACGTGCACGACTACATGACGACCCGCCAAGACTGACTACGATGCTCGAATGAGCACTATTTTTGCGGATTGCGCCAAGTTCCACTACCATCAACCCTTAAGACCACAAGTACCCCTTCGGATACGCCAAGTTCGTCTACACAAAAACGCCAAGTACCACTCATGTCGGCAAGACCCACAAGTCAGACCCCAAACGATCAATGTCTCGTGGACCGTGTACAACTACCGTCGCCCCAAAGACGTTGGAGTCATCAAGTACCTCTCCAAACGAACGCGAACGACTACCGTCGCAAGAACGGGACCGGAAAGTCCGAAGACCCCAAGTACCACGACACCGATGACATGAACGTCTACTGAAACTCGTGCAACGATAAACATGTACCACTACCGTCGTCGAGATCGCGAGAACCTCTACCCTCGACCCTAGAGCGTGTGAGAACGACTACTTCCACTACCACCGTCGCAAGAACGTCTGCTTCCTCTACTTTGCACCGAACGAGAACTATCCCGCTTGCACGCTTCAGAGGTATAACCTCGAGTCGACATCCGCGAACGAATGCTTGCGATGTTTGAGATGCTCATTTTTGCACCGTGTCCAAATTGTCACTCGTTTTCCCTGTCGCCAACTCGTGGGACACCCGGAATCCGGGAGCGCCCCACCATCTTTTGCACGCATCCGCACACTTCTCCTTTGCACCGGTATCTCAATCGAGTTACCGGAACTAGGACGTTGCCGTGGCACCGTTTCATTATCGTTGCCGTGGCACCCCTTTTCATTTCCGCCATGATGACAAAATGCTTCATAATGCTCTTATCAACATTTTCTTTAAAATTGCATAATCTTGAACATGCCCTCCGCATCATGATAATAACATTTAAATGTTTAACTTTGTTGCTACACCAATTTTCTAAATGCATATGGTGTTTTACCGGAACTGTTGTTGTTGTTTCCGGCCCATTTAAATTGCTTAGATTGTGTAGTTTACTTTTGCTTCATCTCTTGCCATGTTTAACAACATTTAATATTGTTGGGTATCTAAACGGGAGAGAACTAAATAATTGACGTGGTGTTTCGTCAATATGCAACTCGTTGCATATTGAGCTCCACTTAATTTGTAGTATTGTCTGTGCACTTTGCCATGCCTTGCATATTTAAACCGGACATGCATCATACTTGTTTGTGCATCATGCCATGTTTATGTGATGGTTGTTTACTATGTTGTTTGCTTCTTTCCGGTGTTGCTTCTTCGGGTTAGTTCCGATAACGTCGCATTTGTGAGGATTCGTTCGACCTCGTCCGTTTGTCTTCTTCATGGACTCGTTCTTCTTCCTTGCGGGATCTCAGGCAAGATGACCATACCCTCGAAATCACTTCTATCTTTGCTTGCTAGTTGCTCGCCCTATTGCTATGCCTATGCTGCGATACCTACCACATGCTTTATCATGCCTCCCATATTGCCATGTCAAACCTCTAACCCACCTTGACCTAGCAAACCATTGTTTGGCTATGTTACCGCTTTGCTCAACCCTTCTTATAGCGTTGTTAGTTGCAGGTGAAGATGGAGTTTGTTCCTTGTTGGAACATGGATATTTGTTGGGATATCACAATATCTCTTATTTGATTTAATGCATCTATATACTTGGTAAAGGGTGGAAGGCTCAGCCTTATGCCTGGTGTTTTGTTCCACTCTTGCCGCCCTAGTTTCCGTCATACCGGTGTTATGTTCCTTGATTTTGTGTTCCTTATACAGTTGGGTTATAATGGGAACCCCTTGACAGTTCGCCTTGAATAAAACTCCTCCAGCAAGGCCCAACCTTGATTTTACCATTTGCACTAACAACCTACCACCTTCCCTTGGGTTCTGCAGACTCAAGGGTCATCTTTATTTAAACCCCCGGGCCAGTGCTCCTCTGAGTGTTGGTCCAAACTAGAGCCCCTTGCAGCGCCACCTCGGGGAAACTTGATGGCTGGTTTTAATTGTATGGATTGCTCATCCGGTGTGCCCTGAGAACGAGATATGTGCAGCTCCTATCGGGATTTGTCGGCACATCCGGGCGGCTTTGCTGGTCTTGTTTTACCATTATCGAAATGTCTTGTAACCGGGATTCCAAGCCTAATCAGGTCTTCCTGGGAGAAGGAATATCCTGCGTTGACCGTGAGAGCTTGTGATGGGCTAAGTTGGGACACCACTGCAGGGATTTGAACTTTTGAAAGCCGTGCCCGTGGTTACGGGCAGATGGGAATTTGTTAATGTCCGGTTGTAGAAAACCTGAAACTTAACTTAACTAGAATGCATCAACCGCGTGTGTAACTGTGATGGTCTCTTTCTGGCGGAGTCCGGGAAGTGAACACGGTGTTGGAGTTATGCTTGACGTAGGTTTTTCTAGGATCACTTCTTGATCACATCTAGTTCATCGACCGTGCCTTTGCCTTCTCTTCTCGCTCTCATTTGCGTATGTTAGCCACCATATATGCTAGTGCTTGCTGCAGCTCCACCTCATACCTTTTCCCTACCTATAAGCTTAAATAGTCTTGATCGTGAGGGTATGAGATTGCTGAGTCCCCGTGACTCACAGATACTTCCAAAACCAGCTTGCAGGTGCCGATGATACCGTGCAGGTGACGCAACCAAACTCAAGGAGGAGCTCGATGAAGTTCGTGTTTGTTATGTTGTTCCGTTTCCAGTTGATCAGTAGTGGAGCCCAGTTGGGGCGATCGGGGATCTGTAGCATCAGGGGTAGTCTTCTTTTATTTTGGTTCCGTAGTCGGACCTTGATTGTTTCTGGATGATGTAATGCTTTATTCATGTATTGTGTGAAGTGGCGATCGTAAGCCAACTATGTATCCCTTTCTTTTTTCATTACATGGGTTGTGTGAAGATTACCTCTCTTGCGACATTGCTTACAATGCGGTTATGCCTCTAAGTCGTGCTCCGACACGTAGGAGATATAGCCGCATCGTGGGCGTTACATTTGTCCAGGCTTGTCCTTTGCTACAAAAAGGATTGGGCCATCTTGCTACACCTTATTTACTTTTATTACTTGCTACCCGTTACAAATTACCTTATCACAAAACTATTTGTTACCGATAATTTCAGTGCTTGCAGAAAATACCTTGCTGAAAACCGCTTATCATTTCCTTCGGCTCCTCGTTGGGTTCGACACTCTTACTTATCGAAAAGGCTACGATAGATCCCCTACACTTGTGGGTCATCAAGACTCTTTTCTGGCATTGCCGGGGAGTGAAGCGCCTTTGGTAGGTGGAATTTGGTAAGGAAAAACTTATATAGTGTGCTGAAATTTACTGTCACTTGTTACTATGGAACATAATCCTTTGAGGGGCTTGTTCGGGGTATCTTCACCCTGACCAGTAGAGCAAAGAGTTGCTCCTCAACCTACTGAACCTACTGAAAATGTTTACTTTGAAATTCCTTCGGGTATGATAGAGAAACTGCTAGCTAATCCTTTCACAGGTGATGGAACATTACATCCCGATTTGCACCTAATCTATGTGGATGAAGTTTGTGGATTATTTAAGCTTGCAGGTATGCCCGATGTTGTTATCAATTAGAAGGTCTTCCCTTTATCTTTGAAGGGAGAGGCATTTACATGGTTTAGGCTATGTGATGATATGGGATCATGGAACTACAACCGGTTGAAATTGGAATTTCATCAAAAGTTTTATCCTATGCATCTTGTTCGTTGTGATTGTAACTATATATATAATTTTTGGCCTCGCGAAGGAGAAAGCATCGCTCAAGCTTGGGGGAGGCTTAAGTCAATGTTACATTCATGCCCCAATCATGAGCTCTCAAAAGAAATGATTATTCAAAAAAATTATGCTCGGCTTTCTCTCAGTAATCGCTCCATGCTCGATACTTCTTGTACTGGTTCTTTCCTGATGAAGACTATTGAATTCAAATGGGATTTATTGGAGAGAATTAAACGCAACTCTAAAGATTGGGATCTCGACGAAGGTAAGGATTCAGGTATAACACCTAAGTTTGATCGTGTTAAATCTTTTATGGATACCGATGCTTTTCGTGAATTTAGCACTAAATATGGACTTGACTCTGAGATAGTAGCTTCTTTCTGTGAATCTTTTCCTACTCATGTTGATCTTCCTAAGGAAAAGTGGTTTAAATATAATCCTCCCAGTGAAGTAAAAGTAGTTGGACCTATTAAAGTTGAAGAAAAGACTATCACTTATAATGATCCTGTTGTTCCTACTGCTTATATTGAAAAACCACCTTTCCTTGTTAGAATAAAGGATCACGCTAAAGCTTCAACTGTGGTCAACAAAAGTAATATTAAGACACCCAAACCCCCTGAGCAAATCAAAGTTGAACCTAATATTTCTATGGTTAAGGATCTCCTTTCTTACCACTTCTTTCATTTTAGGATTTAGACGGCGTTGATGATCACGAAATGGTTTAGCATCTTCTTCCAAATTAATTTTATGTTGACATAGAGTGGGACTAATGCCCTTAAGATCATCAAGAGTATACCCAATAGCAGCACGGTGCTTCTTCAGAGTTTTCAATAATCTCTCTTCCTCATGCTCTGAAAGGCTAGCACTAATGATAACATGATATATCCTTTTCTCATCAAGATAAGCATATTTAAGATTATCAGGTAACGGTTTAAGCTCAAACACGGGATCACC